>NC_138147.1:20165000-20197500 GCF_964199315.1 Orbicella franksi
ATTTGGCATGGTTATCATACACCAAAATGGCCTGGAGGAATCAATGTTGTTAAAAATAAGTGTTAGAATTTGTCCCTCGTTTTGGTACTAAATGGCTCTTTCCAGGGTCCTGGCCCATGGACTAGTGTCCCTAAGACATTGACACGAGAAACAAGCAAGCCCACTTCTTCTCCATCCTCAACTGTTGACAGACTTAATCGAACCATTTGGAGAAATGTTGTAGACAAAAAATACCATAATAGACCATTTTACAGTTGTCTGCTCAGTGACCTGGCCTTTGGATAGCAGCGAGGCTGGAGTTGACCTTGTTTTGAGAGAGACCTCACTTTCTTTGAGTAACACAAGTTGTCCTGATGCTAACTAGGTGCATTTACATGACAAAAGCAATGAGGTCTGGTACAAAACAAGGTCAACGCCAGCCTCGCTACCATCCGAAGGCCAGGTCACTGAGCAGACAACTGTAAAATGGTCTATTGAGATTTAGAGATTTCTTTTGTCCAGTTTCACTACATGAATTACGACCACAGTACCCGCGGTTACTCGACATTCTATCATCCTTGCACACCACGATATGGCCTCTTGCAGCGCCTCCCACAAAGCACCAACAAACAGATAATCAGAGAGAATCAACTTTAGCCTCTAGCCTCTAGCACTGTGCCTACTGCTCAGCTGAAGAATGGAGGCATCTCCCCAGGGGGGAGGGGGCGTGATAGTGGTGAGTTAAGCGTGTCATAGTGATTTGGGTATCCCCGAGTTTTGGGTAAACGGGGATACCCAGACCACTGTGACAGCGGGAATTGTCTCGTTCCCTCGAGGGAGAGATTGAGTTCCAGTTTGCGTACTGAAGACTTTAGTGTTGCCCCTTTGTAACGTCTGCAGGATGACAGGTAGGGTATGTCAAAGTGTTCGCTTCGGTCTTATCCTTTTGCCTGGAATCCGCCGTGCGGGGGGGGGGGGGGGAGGAATGAGAAAAATAAAAAACTTGTTATAATGCGTGAATTCTAAGGCGAAGAACAACAGTGTTATGCTGGAGCTTGAAGGTAATGTAGATATCATATAAACACGGTTTTGACGACCATAAACACGCCAATTCACCTTCTTTCTTGAATGACTAAACTGCTTTGGTAACAGCTGCATAGCTTACTAGGACACTGCATTTTCTGACTTTTTTGGTCACTGGTTAAAACGTAGGTGCTGATTGGTGAATGAAATTCCGGGGGGGAAACTCCCATATAAAAAGGACGGGCTAAAAACGCGGTTTTGGCACCTGTTGGGGTGTTCAGCCTCAAAAGGTCCACAGCGGGAGCTTTTGCGGTACCTCGCAGGGTATTGAGCCGAAAAAGTATGACAGGAGATAATTTGTTGTTTTATTTAATAGGGGTGAAAAACATTGCAAGACACACCCACAAAGCAAGATCTTGTTATCTCTTAGAGGCTCTTTTCAAAATTTCCGATGAGCACTCCTGTCGTTTTTATATGGGAGTCTCCCTCCCGGGATGTAATTATTGCATTCGAACTTTGTCGTGTAGAAGACGCATACCTCTACGATCCTTACGTGCGGCAAAAAGTTCATGGAAAGCTTTTTTTTTGCCCGTTTTTTTTCCTTCTGAGAAAAATGAATGAAAATCATATCGTAAGGAACTGCACACAACGACATGAACTACAGTCTAAATTTAGCCCGATTTTGTCGTTTTGTCGCATACGACAAAAATTGGGCTTTGTCACTCGATTGTCACCAAGATGCCTTACACGACCCCTGCGACAATCGCAGCGACAGACAACGTTAATTGATGAAAGTTGTGAGAAATACTTGCATTGCATAACGCGAGCATGAGACCCATTGAACAAAGTTGTGTAATAGGTCTAATAGGTCCTCGGAAATGTTTACAACACTTAGCTTGGGTGTTAAGTTTCAGGCGTTACACATGCTGATAACACAGCGTCAAACCTTGTTTTATGAAGAAGCTGTTCAGTGTACAGTCGAGATAATCCACCTTCTCCCACAGCTTCAGGGCACCAAGTGTCAAGTTTGCAAAATGTGTTTATAACTGTTTCGTGTCAAATTGTAACCATCATGTCCTTTTAAATTATTAACGAAACAGCTTAAAAGCACCGGCTGGTTGACATCATAATTCATCATTTCAGAAGAATACTAGAGTTCTGGGTTTGTTGTTTGAGCTGTATGTGCAGATCCAAGACAAGCAACAAAGGGAAAAACATAGTATTCAACTGCGTATTTTTTTCCGGATCCGTGATCGGGCGAAAACGCTAAACGCCTGCAACTTTAATCACGACTGGTGCGAGTTGTGAGTAGATACATTTTATGCATGCAAATGTCAACCGAACTAACAAATTGGGTCAAATTGTTAATTGATGCATTGGTGATTGTCCGGTTGTCAAAAGCGGTAAATAGTTACATTGATAACAAGTTCACTGAAATACATTTGAGTATGGCAACCGCGTGTTTTCATATGCACTCAGCAAGAAGTGCTATCCGTTAAATTAACTACAAACTGTTCCATATGATTCCAGTTCATTCTGCTTTGTAATATTTTCAGAACCCATACGTGGCTGATCGTGTGAGGGCAGGCGATGACGTCATATTCTACCCACTCATTTGACTCCTTCACTTGATGATAAGGGTTTCGTGTTACTACAAAATCACAATAAAAGACTGCGGGAGAGTATGTGGTCAACCAACAAAACAACTGTTCAAAACAAAGGGAATCAAAAGCACCTAGCCGAAACATTCGATCAACAGACTTGGGTATCAAGATGAAGTTTCATGTCTTTGTATTGATGTTACTCTCAGTAACACAGTATTCTATAGCACGGAGTGTGGTGCAACACGGCTCGCAGCAAAGAAACCGGTGGACTGCTGAAAAACGAGGTGGGTTTCAATGTTGCTTCCGAGAGCATTTAGTGAGAAGACCAAAACGAACGGCTTAAAACAATTAGGTAATCATAGAAATAAGGCGTTGCTAAGATTTGACAGTAAAGCTTATTAGTGAAAAAGCTTTTCAGATAACCTCAGCATTATTGATAAATGAACTCGACTTAAGACCAAGTAAAAGTGTTATGCCTACTGCAGTCTATACTTCTCATTAAAAGTTATTATGTAAACTCTTTTTACCATGATCATCCACCGATCAATAATTAATTTACATGACTTATCTCAATTTACATGGTTTAACTCAAGACAACATGGAGTTGTTTTCTATTCAAGAGATACAATAGACGATTATTTCAGGTTTATTTGTATTATAAAAGAAACTTCGCGTGGCTTCATTGTATTGTTTTCACTGGCGTTTGTATTTCACTACTGCTAGACCTTTAACACCGTAAATGTCGCAATCTTTTCTTTGATAAACTGTTATTAGATGTGATAATTGTTCTTTGAATAATTTTCATGATCATGAAGTCTATAGCGTTTTGAAAAGTAAACCATCGCTAGACGATTCCAGAAGGTGGGTTATTTGGCCAGCCATCGAGATCAACCGTCCGTGAATTCCAACTTGTATAAGAGTAAAACATGTTGAAGCAAAGGAATTTTATTCAAGCTCCTATGTATCACGTCTTTTGTCACATTAATATCTACCCTCGCAATGCAATCATGTCCGGGACAATGCCCTGACCCGATGCTGGTGAAACTTTATAGTGCAGCAAGTCTGTTCCTGGGTGTTACCAAAAGCAATCTTGGAGTACCGACAGTTCAAAGAATAAAATTCCATGAAGCGCATCACGTTATCAAATTCTTACCAAACAAGCCAAGAAATGTCATAATGGATCCTTTCTTAACGGATTCAGTTGGTTAATTATGGATCATTCTTAGTCTAATTTGATTCAATTTGCTTGACAGTGTTGCTATTTTATTATTATGAATTGTTTTGTTACAAGTCATCTTAAGTTGTCATGCTTGACAACTTTTCACCCTATTATACATGCTTACAATCGCCTGCTCTCTTTTCCGTTGCCGTAGATATTCAACGAGGACGTAAATTTCAATTAGCGATTAAACAGTTACATAAGGTCTCAACTAGCTTCAGTCAACAAAAGCCCACAACTGGCAATTCACACGCACGTGAGCGGTTTGCGACAGCCAAGGGCGGACTGAGAATTATGACAACAATTTGTAAGAAGATTGGAGATGTCAGTGTTATTTCCAATATATCATTTTAAATTAAAAGACGTGATGATAACTGTTCCATCTCTTGCCACTTTTAAATGCTGGAAAGGACAACAACAACCGTTTAGGTAAGGCAAACATATTCCGGAAGTTCCTAGCCTCCGACGCAGTGCATACGTGCCTTGGCCCCGACCCAAAGGACGTTTGCAATGGCTAAGGCGTCCATCTGGCAGAAAATCAGGAATTTGTTTCCACGCGGTACAACTTGGTTGCATTTGAGAATATTTTGACAAGTCTACAACACGAATTTTTCGGATCAAGTAGGGCTAAAACTTGCTTGCGTTTATCGCATTCAACGCCACGGATATCGTTTTAAACCCCAACATCCAAGTCGCTACTATGATAAAACTGTTCACATTATTCCATGACTCTAGCGCCCACAACAAAAGTAGCTTGCGACTAAATTGAGCCATCGTAATCGGTGGTAAGCGGTCGGAAATAATCCCAGAACATCGCAGAAATCTGATACATGTCCATTTTATTCCAAACAATTTCAGTATTACCTTTTTATCCTTGACTCCCGGGGGAGAGGGGTTACTCTACAAAGTTTTATACTGGGAGGTTCCGCCCCCGGGTCAAACCCCTTACCCTTTTGTATACCATTTTGACAGAAAAGGTAGCCCTTTCACATACCTACTGAAGAACACTGCGTCCCTTTTCTAAACCCTTGGAGAGGAGTTAACGGACAATATTACGGAAAAACATCAAGTATTACATGATACTCGGCTGGGATAAGGAGGGTCTGTTCAGATTTCCCTACCCTTTAGTAAACTTCAACTTGTGAAATCCCTAGCCTTAAATTTAAGCAAGACTATCTACTACATGATTGAAGCTGGCGAGGACTGGCTTGAATTGAAAATATGTCAAGTGATACCTTCTCATTCGTGGGCTAAGTATCCTGTTACTTCCTGTGACTGACTATTGAAATGACAAGAAATATGATCGGGTAGTCTTTCATCACAATTAACAAGAATATTAGGCGCACATATCAGTTGCAGCCCTTCTACGCTGGCACAGTAATCCGTCGCACGGCAGTTCTAAGTACGCAAAAATAACGCAGCCATTTATTGCTATTCAAGATTTTGTGCTAGTACTTCACGTCTCTATCTACACCTAATTGGCATCAAAAGTCTAAAAATATTTTAGGGACAGTAACTTTGGAGTGGTAAAGGTAAGGTAAAGTCTGCATGCGAGCCAAGTGGCCCATCAGGCCGGAGCTTATCCCGGTTTCTGTAGCATGAAGCGACTGGGAGAATTTCTACTCCCCCCTGGATGGGATGCTAGTAACCCCCAGCATTAAGTTCGGCGGTACCCATTTATACACCTGGGTGGAGAGAGGTATTGTGAGAGTAAAGTGTCTTGCCCAAGAACACAACACAATGTCCCCGGCCAGGGCTCGAACCCGGACCGCTCGATCCGGAGACGAGCGCACTAACCATGAGGCCACCGCGCCTCCCACTTACTTTGGAGTGGAACCAGCTCTAATTGTAACTTCTATCCGTGTGATAATTTGACAAAGATATTTTTTTCTTGCAGTTAAAAGCACAAGGATTTTTGAAGGCGACATATTGCTGGACCAGACCACAGAGGACCTACTCAGGAACCTACGGAGGCGCAAAGTTCGTAGTGCCATTTCCACTCCAAATCGAAAATGGCCTTCCGACAAGATATCGTATAACTTTGGAGCAGTTAGTAAGAGGCTGTCCTTATTCGTTATGATACTCCTAAGCGCCGGTTCAGACCTAGCCTATGTGTAGCCGTACCCACCCCCCGAGGAAAAACGGGAGGGAGGGAACGTTCCCTCCCTCCCGTTTTTCCCGGGGGGTGGGTACGGCTACACGTAGGCTAGTTCAGACCGATACCAAACCTTACCACTTACTTTCAGGTTCGTCTGTTAAGGAAGCTGTTAAAAATGCAATCCTTGAACTTGAAAAGCACACGTGCATCAGATTTGTTCCAAGGAAACAAGAAAAGGACTACATCCACATCGTGTCTCATGGAACAAAGTAAGTGCTATGAGTGCCAAGTCTTTTCTGTCCCCATAAATATTTATAAATCGACGAAAGAAGTTCATCAGCATGTTTAGTGTCCCCCTCTTACTGTGGTGATAACCATACTTTTTGTCATTACCTTTTCCTCTTTATTATTAAGTGACTGATTGACTACTGACTGACTGACTCACTCACTCACTGAGTGACTGACCGACCGACTGATTGAGTAAATGGAGTGACAGACGGACGGACGGACTGACTGACAGACTGACGGAAGAACGGAAGTACGGACAAACTGACTAACCATCTGGCTTGCTGACTGACCGTCGTTAGTTGTTCTTTTGTGCTCTGTTTCTTATTAAAATTATTTAAACCCAGGATATCAATTGATTATCTATTGACAGTTGCTGGTCGTCTATCGGTCGCAATGGTGGTAAACAAAGACTATCTCTAGGGAAAGGTTGTGAGCGGAAAGGTGTCGCCTTACATGAACTTATGCACGTCCTGGGATTCTTCCATGAACAGTCCCGGCTTGACAGAGATAAATATGTCACTGTTTACTGGAGTAATGTTGACAAAGGTGAGATGCTGAAGGATGTGGCTGTGCTCCTTGAAGAACAATCATGCTGACTGCTGACAAGTTACAATTGATAATTTGATGGTAGTAGAAAGTCATCTAAGTTTCACTTTCACTGTTTTATAGGCGTTTGAACAGAAAAATTTGTGGCACTAGTTGCAGTAATTTCTTAGCCATTTCATCAATGTATCTTGTTGTATTTTTAGACCAACACTATAACTTTCAAAAATACAGCCACGGAGAAGCGGACCCTTTGGATCTTCCGTATGACTATGGCTCCATAATGCACTATCCAAAATATGCCTTCAGTAGCAATGGCAACCCAACGATCGTACCAAAAGATAAAAACGCCTCCATCGGCCAGCGTGTCGCACTGAGCAAAATAGACATAAAAAAGATCAACAAGTTTTACAAATGTTCTTCTTTCACCACAGCAAGCACGACTACAGAGGCTACAACCACAGGTAAACTGGTCCTGATACGGCTAGGGATTAAATACTTAAAGACCAGTAGTTAACTAGTGATTACGTTTTTAAATAGTTCAATTTGACTTCCTGCGTAATAATTGGATATTCCTAGGTGCTGATAAGTGATAAGTAAGAGACGTCTGAACATGACTTGTTGCATACTAGACTAGTATACCAGAATGCTCCCAACGGTGTTTTGTGATTCTCTGGACGATAAATATTTTCTAAGTTCATAACCCAACATGAGTTTCGTCACCAAAAAAAGCACATTAAGGTCGTTAAAGTACAAACGTAATTGGCTGAAGCACCCCGGGAAAGCACCAGGGAACATATTGGTCACTTCCTGGTCTCAAAGGATGATTTAAGATTTTTCCAAATGAAACTGATTTATCGCCGTTCTGTTTGCTTCTATAGTTTGCCTCCTCTGACTATTTTGTTTTAAAACAGAAAACCAAATCCCTGCTGTGTTTATATTTACTAAATATGAATAATAACTACGAAAGAAAACGTCATCAAAAATGTTCGGTGTGTAGCCAGGCATGTTAAAAATTGGTAAAAAAGGAAAGGAATTAAATGGTTGTCACTGGCTAAAAATATGGTTATCGGACGTTTCGGCCACTACTGTTGCCTTCTTCAGCAAAAGATGGAAAATGCAAATGTTAAACGGCGTCCTGCTAGAATATGTAAAAGATGTGTGATAAAACTAAATGAGCAATAGTCTCTAGAGTATTCTTAATGAGTGTAAAAATTCTTAATGCCATTGTACACGTTCGGTAGCGCTATGTGTTCGTTTATAGCGTTCCTGTCTCGCACGGAATGCCAAGCTTCAAGAATTAGTCTTTGTTTCCATACTGATGATCTGTCGACAATTTCAACGTTCTCCAAATCTATTTGGTGACCGTTGAGCATATGGTGTTTGGCCAATAAAGAGTTTTTGTTCAATGTTGCTATAGCCTTTGCGTGTTCTTTCATACGTGTTTTTAACGCGCGTGATGACTGACCAACATAAACACAGTCACAATCTTTACATTTGATCTTGTAAACAATGCCTCTGGAAGCCTCTTTCTCGATCTTGTCTTTAGGTTTTTTGAGTATGTTCGAGATGGTACGAATAGGTCGCCCATAAACCTATTCGTACCATCTCGAACATACTCAAAAAACCTAAAGACAAGATCGAGAAAGAGGCTTCCAGAGGCATTGTTTACAAGATCAAAGGTAAAGATTGTGACTGTGTTTATGTTGGTCAGTCATCACGCGCGTTAAAAACACGTATGAAAGAACACGCAAAGGCTATAGCAACATTGGACAAAAACTCTTTATTGGCCAAACACCATATGCTCAACGGTCACCAAATAGATTTGGAGAACGTTGAAATTGTCGACAGTTCATCAGTATGGAAACAAAGACTAATTCTTGAAGCTTGGCATTCTTTGCGAGACAGGAACGCTATAAACGAACACATAGCGCTACCGAACGTGTACAATGGCATTAAGAATTTTTACACTCATTAAGAATACTCTAGAGACTATTGCTCATTTAGTTTTATCACACATCTATTACATATTCTAGCAGGACGCCGTTTAACATTTGCATTTTCCATCTTTTGCTGAAGAAGGCAACAGTAGTGGCCGAAACGTGCGATAACCATATTTTTAGCCAGTGACAACCATTTAATTCCTTTCCTTTTTTACCAATTTTTAAAACGTCATCAGTTTACGACGAAGTTCGCTTAAATGAACCGTCAGTAGAAATCAGAAAAAACTCTCCTAATGTAGGACCCCTGTGACGAAATTAATATGAAAGGCTGATTTTCAACAGACCGAAGTAGGGCCATGGCCCAAACGTCTGTGTTACCTCTGCTGACTATTTTGTTGTTTTGAACTGAACAGAAAACCAAATTAATCCGCGCTGTTTATATTTTACCAAATATGGCCAGATGTTGACTTTTATTAAAGAGCTTATTCAGCCATTTTATGACTAATACAAGATCAGTTCTGGCACTACTCAGTCAAATGATGCAGAATTATTTTATGTTCGTTACATCATCAGATCGTCCCGTGATAAGCTTCTGCAGGAACAGAAGCAGTTATTGCTATTTGTGGGCGTATGTGGGATACTGCCGGCACCGGAATGAAGGCTACACCAAGTACATGCAAATCAACTGTAGGAAAAGCTGTAATTTGTGCTGAAACAAGGCCGCCTCTCACAACAGGTATATATACAGCTGGATCTAGAGTTACTACTACTTTTGGTTGGATATGTTAGCCAAGGAATAATTACTTTCGAAGATATATTTGTGGCTCGAGCTCATCTTTTCGTCTAAACGTGAGAATAAGAATCAGTTATATTATTTTCGCAGGATCACAGAAACTTTCATCACTTGTTTTTCATTAAAAAATGCTGTGTTCGTTTCCCTGTTGTTCCGAGCTCGAAAGGCGTTTTGTTCAGTTTTACTGGCTATCTTCAAAAGTTAGGAACTAAAAACATGGCGATCGTTGATTCTGCTTTGCATACATCTCCTTTGATGACACCTACTAGGAACTTGTTTTAACCAGGGTTTCTTTTGTTTCAGAATGGACTATTATGGAAGACAGCATTATGGTGGATTGCAAAGAAAGTGACATCAAGATACATACATATTAACGGATGCCTTTCTTAGGGCGTGTTAAGGGGTATATCCAATAAGTAACTGATACAGAGATTGTAAGTCAGCATGATACTCGGAAAATATGGGTTAGTGACCAAGTGTGTGGTCAAGATGGCTGGATATTGGCCAAGTTCTTTTTTTTGCGTGTTTATGGATCGAGACGGAGCCGAGGTCCATAAACTCGCAAAAAATGAACGAGGCCAATATCAAACCATCTTGACCGAACAAGATTGGTCAATAAAGGATTTATTATATGGCTTTCGGGGAAATTTTTCTTGCGGGACTCGGCGGGTGGTCCCGAGCGGGCAAGATAGCTTTATCTTGCTTGCTTGGGTAGCCAATCACAGCGTAGGATTTTGACCCATCTTGCCCGCTCACGGAACTAGCCATATAATGTGATAAGTTACTTAGTAAGGATTACTACATGTCTTACTGTTTATCATGCAGGGGCGTAGCCAGGATTTTTCAAAGGGGGTCACGCTGTGTCAAAGTGAGGGTACTCATCAGATTCTCATGTCGTTTTCGCCACCTGTTGTAGGTTGTTCGCTCAAAAAAGCTCACAAAAGCCGGGGGGGTCACGGGCACCCCAGGAGCCCCCCTACCTACGCCCCTGTTATGATATCAGTGTTTTGATTACCTTCATGTACTAGGTGTCTAGAATTATTAGATTGAAAAACTTAAGAAAAAATCATTGTCACTCGTGAATTGAACATGGAGCCAGTTGCAGTGTGACGGAGCCTACGACTAATGACAAGCAAGTTGCTAAATAATATAATCTGCTATCTGATAAACTTATGTACCAACTGTAAAGTGCTGATGATAATTGTGATTCGAAACGGTGGACACGATGCTTCCCAGGTACTTTGCTGAACATTTACCTACTTGTTACCTCTACTGAACTTGAACTGTTGACTTACTGATAAGAAACTGTATTTAAGAATTCATCAGTTTATGTGAACTCGACCCCGGACTTTTATTGATTGTTTGCAGGCTGGCCATTTATTTATTTCTTGTATAAAGCTTGCAGTAATCACAGATAAGTTAAACAGTTCTACTGTTTCATTGTATACTGACTGTATGGATATTTAAATTGTACATGGTGTATTTTCGAAAGAATTTCAGTGAAGACAATATTTAACCTTATTATTCCACTTTTACGCCATTTTACCATAGTAGGTCAAGAGATCGCGCAAAATATGAGCCCATATTGCACTGTAGAGTCGTATTTTGTTTGTGCCACTCGTACATGCCCTATGCGATCGGTAGGAGTTTCGAATGATGAAAATGATGCAGGATTCATGTCAAAATCTAGGAACCGAAACACTAGAAAATGACATAATAGTGGAATAAAAAATACTGTATTCGATGGTTTAACACATAAAACGCGCCGACATTTTACTGATTGTTCGTATACTACACATATAATATCCCCGCCTATACTATGTTAAATCATCGAAAAAGGTGTATGTATTTTACAATCACCACCTTCACTTTTTAGAGGATTTTTCAGCTTTATAGCTTCATTTATTACTGAGATTGTTTAGCTAATTGAGCAGACTCATAAACAACGAGAAACGTTATAGTCACATTCTTGGGCGGATCTAGCGGGGGAATCGGTCGAACCCCCTGCAGGCCCCCCCCCCCCCCCTACATTAAAAAGAAATAAATGAGACGTGAGAGTACCGGAAATCTCATTTGACGACGACCTCAATGTTAAAACTTTCCTGGGGAAGGATGCTCCCGGAACTCCCTACAGAAGACCGCCTTCAGCTGTCCGTATCTCGAACCCCCTTCTCTAAAATCCTGTATCTCCCCAGACGTTGTTGTATTCTGAATGGCAATGGGCATCTTTATCGTTGACTCGTACGTGAGTGGATTGTGCATTGCTAAACAAAATAACTAATTGATTCGAACGTTCGTGAAATTCAGTTAAGGTATTTTAAGAAGTATAAGAAATAAAGTTATTCAAAGTCGATTTTATTGCGTGTTCCACTGATCTGTTTCTTAACAACTGCACCGATCTAGATCATGGTATCTTGTCTGATATCACGATTTGAGCACCTTGTTTCTTACTCGCTTTTTCGATATCGTGTCAACTACTGCAGGGAATAGCGGAGGCGCCGTGGCCTCATAGTTAGTGCGCTCGCCTCCGGATCGAGCGGTCCCGGTCGAGCCCTGACTGGAGACATTGGGTTGTGACCTTGACGAGGTGACATGCTTCTGATTAGACTGATTCGTCTAAGCTTTCTTTACATATCCTTACGCATAATTAATAACAATAATGATGATTACACAACCACTCGGCGTGAAACGAAAAGACGCTGTAACAGCTTCGGCGTTAACCTGACTTCGCTCAGCTTATATACGAATGGGAAACTTAAAACCAGGTAAAAGGTTGATTCGGTGACTGGGGCTGTTGCCTTAAAGTGCTCTTCCCGGCTGAATGTCGGCGGGGGTTTTCTTCCTATCCCACAAGGCCAGGGAGTAGAGTCTAGACTAAACTCAGTCCCAAGATAAATCGGTACCCGGTCAGTAAAATTTGCTATGGGGCTTGGGAGCAAATGAAGGCTTTCTATTCCTGCTAGTTTTTAAAGAACGGCTATTACCATTTAAAAGCAGCGTTTTAAGCCATGCAAACCGTTGCGTGTTTGCAACAACCTGCAAAACATCTCGAACTGCAATTGTTTAATTTTAACTCCGGTAAAACACTAGGAAAGGTGCACCAAAAAAGAAACATAAAATGAGAGCGGCTTACCTTGTCGTGCATTCCTTCTTGACCAACTGAAACATGTTCCTCAGACAAAACGCCTGAAAACATTGCACCAATGATGATGCCAAAGCCCAAGAAGTTCACAAGCCAGCATTGCGTGCCAAAATTTGCCCGTTTCTCGATCAGGTGATCAGCCTCAATGGAAGTCTACACCAAGAATATCAACCTCGTTCCCAGGGTCCTCTCTCTTCCTCCCTCGAGAAACTTTCTCGAAGAAGGAAGAGAGAGAACCCTGTGAACGAGGTTGAGAAAATATCAAACATTAGCTATAGTAAGAACTGGGCGACTTCCGCCTCTGTTGATTATCAACGTTTCTAGTTCCAGAAAATAATCCCATGTCGTATATGCTTTGGACAAAAGAGAATTTCCAGTTTTGCTGAAGCAGTGTATAGATTTTGTGCTGCACGAAACCTTGGCCGAGGCGTACATTGCACCATGAGACAAAGGAATAACCCAGCGGTGACCAACACTGAGATACAGAAAACGTTTTTGCTTCTATGTATTTATAGATAACCAGCCACAGGCGAGTGTTTCCAGAGCTATTTCGAGTTCACCCTTTGGAGTGTTTGTATTATTTAATAGAAACATTAAGGAAATGCTTTATATTACTTTAAGAAATCACTGAAAAAAGAGAAAGGGAAAATCAGTCAATATTCTAAGATAACAAACAGGGAAACACCATATCAGCTCGAGAGCTGCAGTCCTGCACTCCCGGGCTTGCACTCTAACCCAGTCCCTCCCTAACGGGAGTGAAGCAATTGCCGCGTAAATCGCGACTGTCACAGCACGATACCATGCAAAATATTTTAAATTTCACAAAGTATCCTACTCTTCGTTATCGACTTTCACAAGCTTCCCACAAACTGGGTACTTAGCTAACCTCTGACGTAATATGGAAATTCTCTTTTATTGAAAAACACTGATGTTTTTAAAGAAGAAAAATTACAATAAGCAATAATCACGGCTTCTTTAATTGAACATAATTCTGACAGTAACTTTTCACAAAGATCTTTTCTCCGGAATTCACGCTCTCAGCAGAAAGGTTGTTTAAAAACTGTTCACCAACGCTGTAAGATTGTCGATAGATATAAGCCAACCTTTTCGTGACCCTTTTCTAGTCTCCTGCGCAGCATCTACGTCACCGTTTCGTGACGTACGCCCAAACGATTGAAATTAACACTTTCCCTGATAAAGAAATAAATCGGAAATTTTACCACGCAATTAATCTGAGGTAATTGAACGAACAGTTACAAGCTGCCATTAACACTTTCCCTGAAAAGCAAATTAACCAGAACATGTTTCGATGTTTTAAACATTATCATCAGCCATAATGAATATATAAGGTTTACAGAAAGATCGTTGTTATATATGTAACAGCCTATACAATGACCCTTTATAAATTTAAATTAACGTAAAATGCAAACTTATTTAAACTAACCCATAAAAATTTTGAAAAGAACAATCGTGAAAAACCACTAAGCTGAAATAGATACATTTAAAAGTGTAACGATAAATTGACATGCTCAACTTGTTTGTTGAGTTCTGGATTTAACCGTTCCATATGAAAACTCTCCTTGATTTTAAGTTGTGAGAAAGTCTTAGCAAAATCAATAATTTTATAACTGGAGGCATCACAATTGTCTCGACATTGCTCAGAACAATGGAGATGTTTAAAAACAAGGGAATTTTTGTCCCAAAAAAGATGTTCATTAACACGTGTGTGAAAATGCCTATTAGTTTCACCAATATAACGAGCTCCACAGCTCGCACACGTAAACTGGTACACCACACGTGATTTAAGAGACTCGGGAATAAAATCTTTAGGACTAAACATACTGCTAAGTTTGAAAGGAGAGAATATAACTTTTACATTTAAATCTTTGCAATACTTATTAATAATAGATGAAATATTATGAAATGTATCTATTTCAGCTTAGTGGTTTTTCACTATTGTTCTTTTCAAAATTTTTATTGGTTAGTTTAAATAAGTTTGCATTTTACGTTAATTTAAATTGATAAAGGCTCATTGTATAGGCTGTTACATAAATAATAACGATCTTTCTGTAAACCTTATATATTCATTATGGCTGATGATGATGTTTGAAACATCGAAACATGTTCCGAAAACTGAAAAGCGTTGTTGTATTTTTAAAAATATTTACAACACTTGTGCTATCAAGACCCTTTGGCAAAATTAACCAGAAGTTTTAACAACCATTTAATTTGTGAGTTACTCTGACTACAGCAGAGTTCCATTTTCAGAGAATCGCAGTTACGTAATACGTTGTCCTAGAGATGTCAATCGATACGTGCGCTCGCAAAACACATGATCGACAGACGACCAACCCCTAATTTGCGTAATCTGAATCCGTAACTTGCTTACGCAACTCACGAGTTAATAGACCAATTTCGATATATTAAAATTCAGCATACCACAATAGACCTCAGAACCTCCCCAGAGCCTCGTACTGAGGTCCATTGTTTTAGGCTGAATTTTAATTTATCGAAATTGATCTATTGACAAGTAGCCACATGTACACGTTCTGTGCATTCCATTTCCTCATTGTCACAGAAATCATTTCAGACGAATAGCAATGATTAAATCAAAGCTGACAGCAAGTGGCTTTATAGTTTTAATATCAATGCGAGTGCAATTAAGGATTTACAGTAAGAGTGATATTTGAAAATTCTCTTAAAATTGCACAAGCTTTTAGGCGCGTGCAATTTGAAAGAATTTTCAAATATCACGAGTAGTGTAAATATTATTCCAAAATGGCCGCCATTTAAGTATTCTTTTGTTTACTTGGAAAATAGCCCTTGTTGCCTCGTTCTTAAACTTGAAATTCAAAAGAATATTTTCCCTTAAAAGAGGCAACAAGGGCTCATTTTCAAGTAAACAAAAGAATACCAAAATGGCGGCCATTTTGGCATAAGGTGTATTGCTCGAGCCTTATTCAATTACGTATTTATTGTATGGGTATTACCTGATTGGGGAAATTATGAAAGCATGTGCGTTCATTTGCATTGCAGTGCACATTAAAAATTAGCGATAAATTAGCCTGCTCTCAGCCAATCACAACGAAGTAATTTTCTCAGTGATATATAGAGGATATTACACGGTGGCGAGAAGATATGAATTTTATGTTTGAGTGGCAAGAACAATATCTCACGTGCGAGGGTAGCGAACGAGTGAGATATTGTTCTTGCCACGAGAACACAAAATTCATATCTTCAAGCTAATGTGTAATGTTCTTTTTATTATATAGACGCACTGATGACGGCGGTGTCGCCAAAACCTGGATCGGACCGGATCACGGACCGGATCACGGATCGGATCAGGGATCAGATCACGGACCGGATCGCAGAAAAAAAAACAAAGTTTAAATAAAAAAAAATAAAAAAAAAATTAAATCGTTTATAAGATAATAATAATAAAAAAAATAAAAGTGGAAAACTAAAATATGTTAAATGAAAATAAGAACCCCGAATTTGACGCAATGACATGTTAATTTGAGAGAATGACAAGAGGTAATTTAAAAAGCCACATAAGCACCTAATTTACGACGAATTTAAATTGTAATGAACAGGTAGATGTAGTTATATTTGAACGTTAGTTGGCTCGAAGCTTGCGTGAACCTCTCATCCTCGCTTTTGAAATTATTGTTAGTATCAGTAGCTAATTCTCGGCTACATTTTCGTGTCAGATGTGAGCGTTACAGTTGGCGTTACAGTTAATGAGAAAACTTACGTACGAAAGCTTAAGGACATGACTTGCTTTAAAGGAGCTACGTCACGATTTGGGCAGCTTGAAAAAACTAGTCTAGTTTTTCAAGTTTGTCATTTGCAGTCCTCGTTAATCTTTGCCATCCTTAACGATCCTCATTTCGTTTTGACTTGTTCTTGCCTCTTAAGTGTTTTCTATCCTAGAACACTATCATTTTAACGTTTTATTTTATTTAGAGGCAACTCTTAACGACCCTAAAAAATGACTCTAAAAATCGTGACGTAACTCCTAAAATGTTGGTTATTCTCGGGTTGCGTTATCGTTCACACTATCGATGTTATTCCTATAATTTCTTGTAAAGCAGCTATATTCCCTTGAAATACATATGATTTGTTTCGTTTTATTCCAGTGCGAAATATCGCATTCCAAACTCACATCTTGTGGGTAAGTATAGACTTGTCTCAAAAACGGAAATTGTTTGAAATCATCAGGTGTTTATTTTTTTTTAGTGTTTTTGGTTTTTGTGTTTCGATTCATACGTTCGTCCTATTATTACCATACTGACTCGTTTTATGACAGTTTACCTTTGATGCAAGTGAATATATGAAATATCATTTATCTAAACTGCAGAGAAAGATATGAAGACATGATTGATCATCGCAATCACACAACTTAAGCAGTTGTGAAATTAAAGCCTGAAAAAAATTCGGGCCTGAACAGGACTCGAACCCATGACCTCTGCGATACCGGTGCAGTGCTCTACCAACTGAGCTATCAAGCCAACTGGGAGCTGATCACATTGTGAGTTCCTAATATACCCGTAGATGGTGAAGAGTGCAAGTGAATATACGAAATATCATATAGTTGAACGGCGGAGAAAGATATGAAGACATCATTGATCATCGCAATCAAAACCCAACAGCCTGAAAAAAATTCATCTGTGACCAGCTCCCAGTTGGCTTGATATTATGAAAGAATAAAGGAATATCACACCTAAATTAAATAAAACGTTCTGCTCACAGTAGTCACTCTAGTGTGATTTGCTCAAAAAATTTTGAATTCTGAATCTTGAATTTTGAATTTTGATTTTTTTGCCTTGATCCGATCTGTGATTCAATCTGTGATCCGATCCGTGATCTGGTCTGTGATCCAATCCGTGATCTGGTCCGTGATCCGGTCCGTGATCTGGTCCGTGATCCGATCCGTGATCCGGTCCAGTCTGATCCAGGTTTTGTCGACGCTGCTGATGACGGCGTTTTTGACGATTTTCCGAAGATTTCCGACCACATTCCGAAGATTTCCGAAGATTCTCCAAAACTTGTCCGAAGGCCACACGAACGTTGCCGAACATTTTCCGAAAATTCCCGAAGATTGCCGAAGACTTTTGAGGAAGACCCAAAGATGTTTCAATCACACCAATGAATTTAAGTAAAATTTAAGAGAAAAACTTGATATCAGTGAAATCATCGATATCTTCACTAGTGAGGATATGGAAAATACGCCACTCAAGTCCCAGATGTGGTTTCATATGAATTTTATGAGTGGTGTATTTTCCAGTAAAACACTCGTGTCTATATAATAAAATGATATATATAACACCTTGTATACAAAATAAGATATTTGTTTAGGGAATGATAGAAAATATGTTATATTTTGTGGTTGTCAATTTAAGTTGTATGATTAAGGTGTCTGGAAACGGTTTTCTGCCCTTGTAAGGTAAAGGTAAGGTAAAGTCTGCGTACGAGCCAAGTGGCCCATCAGGCTGGAGCTTATCCTGGTTTCTGTAGCATGAAGCGACTAGGAGTATTTCTACTCCCCCCTGGATGGGATGCTAGTCCATCGCAGGGTTACCCCCAGCATTAAGTTGCCAGTACCCATTTATACACCTGGGTGGAGAGAGGCACTGTGAGAGTAAAGTGTCTTGCCCAAGAACACAACACAATGTCCCCGGCCAGGGCTTGAACCCAGACCACTCGATCCGGAGACAAGCACACTAACCATGAGGCCACCGCGCCTGCCCTTGTACTTAGATAAAAAAGCATTATCTATTTCATATAATAGGCTACCATAGCAGCAGTTTAACCTGTCATAACACCCTTAATTTTAGTTTTAAGTGAAGAACTCAAAAACAAGCTTCATTGCAGGACCCACTTTTTTATTTTGTACTGAATAATGATCAGTATGTTTCCACAAGACTTCTTTTTGAGGAGGTCCAGAGTCATCTTCAAGTTTTGAACATTTCAGGTCCCTCTGAACCCCCTCAGGGGACATTTCACAAACTTTGCCAAAGTTGTAACATCATCTGTTAATGCATTACAGCACAAATGCCATGTATTCCCACTCACATTAAAATCTGAAAAAAAAATAAATTGGCAATCTCTGTGTTCTATATTTCTAAGCTACTAGGTTTATCCTTCAATAGACCTGTCACACATGCAGTGTCTTGTCCCAGGACATCTTGGAGAAGTTGTGCTCCACAATTCTAAGTTTTTCTTTAACAGTAAGGATGTCATGCCTTAATTGTTCAGCTGAGTAAGCAACTGACAATGTCTGGCAAAACACGACAAGCTTTCCTAAAGCTTTTCTCAAGCCAGTAGTGCTATTTCCTGTTAGCTCAGATAGGATAGAGGAATGTCTAAAAACAAAAAGAATGTGGGTCTCACAGATATTGACTAAATCCTGTTTGTGTACCATTGAACTACAAGTGTTAGTGGTAATGTCACATGATGAATGACAATCCTCCATAGTGCCAACCCAGCAGTCTTCATCAGATGCACATTGTTTTTGCTCTAGCAGAGTTCTTAGAAACACAGAGGGGTACATAAAATCAAGGTCAATGAATTTAACCACAGAACCATTAGTGATCCCAAAATTTCCAAGGTGTATATCACAAGACTGCACTAAACCATAAGGATTACTGGACACAGACAGTGTAGCATCCAGCAAAGAGTAAAGAAAATCAAACTTTTCTTTTTGACTTGGAATGTGCTCTTGGGAAAAAGTACTAAAAATTAAATTTTTTGTAAGGGTCAGTGCTTCATTTAAAATGCTATAAACATACGGTATAGAACATGGACCGTCTAGGATTTTTTTACCAAAGTTTCTTAACATCTCCTCCACTGGTTCAAATAAATCAGGCAAGATTGAAAATTCACTGAACTCCCACTTCTCTCCAAAGACACTCGAAGCAATTAAAGGTAACTTCTCAGTTACATATAACCCACCACAATATCCATAGAAATCCAAAGATTGTTTGCTTTCATTTAAGGCCATTAACATAAAAGCCTCTTGTTGGTACATTAGTGTAACAAATGTTCTAGCCTCAGATGCCGTTATAATTTCATTGTGATTGCTATCAGCATATGATGTCAACTTTTCCACAAGTGTGCTGCATTGTGAACAATTGCCAAACATAGTTTCCACCCAGAAAAGAACATCATTTTGAAAAGATGACATAAGGTCGTTGTCTGTTTTTTTCTGGAGTTCTTTAAATTCCATAAACCACCTCTCGTTTACTTTAAAAATAACTTCCCTTCCTTGCCATGCTCCATCATAAACCTTCTTTTCAATTACTGATGAAAGACATTTTCCAAGACGGATGTTGTTCTGTTCACAAAGATCGGAGCAAAGTGGTCCAGACACTTGTCCTTCTTTATAAGCTGAACACTGAAACAGTAACAAGACAGCTTACATGAAAAGAAACCAACTTCTATGAAATATTTTAATACCCCAGAGATCATTGAAGGTATGTAAGCAACAGGAAGTAGGAAAAATAACTTTAGACTTAAACAGGATTTGAACCCATGACCTCTGCGATACTGGGGCAGTGCTCCACCAACTGAGCTACTTTCACAAAAATCTTCTAAGTGATGTTCATCTAGGTATTTGGCCATAATTTTAATATTGCACGTGCCTGTATCCAATTTTTACTATCTAAAAATGGTATTGCTGTAGCTTTCCTGTATGTTCATCTGTGTGACTGTGTAATTTCAAAGGATTTTTCATACAGTGCTAACTTCTTAATTCCTTTCAGGGTGCCTTAATTTGTTTAACTTTTGTTGTCACTGATCGTTCACCATTGGTTTGTTTTTACAGGGGGAGACACTGAAATACAGGTATGAGTTCCAAAGGAAAAAAACACCTGTTGACCACAGGTGACTGTTGAGATGTCAGGTGCTTGATCAGACAAGCAAAGAGACAAGCTAACAAACTAGTTTGTAGTTATTGATAAAAGAAGTCAGGTAGGTTGACCTTCGTCCATTGGGGATTTTGTAGGTTAGAAGTTAGGAACCTACAGCAGGTCCCAAAGTATGGAAGTGATATGGTCTGTCCAATTGATTCCTGAGATAAAAGTTAACCTTTAAATAGGCATTTGAATCCAATGAACAGATAAACAAAGCACTCAAAAGATAAAACTTTGATGGTGTGTGAGGTACAAATCTCAAACTTCTAATATCTGGATTTTTTCATCTTTTTGGAAAATGGTATCAAGAACAGTTTTCACTTGAGTGTCAAAAAGTAATTGGCTTAAAAAACACTTGCACCACTTTTTCATCCAAACAGGAGTAAAACCAAAACCAATCACTCTCACACTAGCTCTCATTTTTCCATGATTTGCATAAGCGACTTGTAATAACTTCGAGTTTTGATTGGTTCACTGTATTGTCTGTGTCCTTTGTGATTGGCTAGACTGATTACTTGCTGATTAATTGAAAATCACCCTTTAAAAAGTGAGCTATCAAAAGCAAATTAGGGGTCACCAAATGTCCAAGATACATACATATTTACATACACACGCAAACAAATTTCTCCCGAAAAATGCTAGATTTTCACTTTTTAAAATTTTACAGCTTCTCTTGTCGCGAAATTTTATAGCTTATCTTGTCACGCAATAGTAACGGAGTATATTTATTTTTAATCTCCTACTTTCCATTGTTTTGTAAAAACGTTCACTTACTGTAGCTATCATATTTCCAATGGTTGTATATGTATTTCAAATCAGTGTAACAATGTAAATTCGTGATTTTATCTGATGAGTACTGCATACAAGTTGTGTAGTACAAAACTAAATAGTAATAAAATGCCAAGTCAAATCTACAGTTGATCAGTTCATCATTTGTTATAATCACGTTCTAGTTTACTATTGAGCACTCTGGAAGCAGATCTGCAAATCAACTCGTTTGTCATGTAGGTCATTAAATCCATGCAAAAGCAGTTGTCAAAGGCACTACTGATGTTTATTTCATTACATAGCGAGCATGCTTAATGCATGACACTTGACAGTAAGGATACACACAATTAGAATGCACTTTTAAATTTAACTTACCAGTGAAGTGACAACATGGGGCAAGTTGCATTTAAAATGTTTGTCAACTGCAGTAAGTATAACATAGAAGACAAGGACTATCAGAACTATCAGTTTCCATCTAGCCATGACAGGATGTAAAGCATTGATTTTCAGACTATGTGCAGTACCTGTTAATCAGAGAAAGAGAACTGGATTCAATACAAGTAGCATAGAAGAAATTTGGACCTCAAAATTGGACCTGGCTCGGGTTAGTTCAAGACATTTTGGCTTTTAGTTATGTTACTGTGAGAATTTTGGTACTGGGAAATTTGAGTTCTTGTGCTTTAAAAGCACACTGATCAGCTAGGATGTATGATTGAGACCTAGAATCCATTTATTGTTAAATAATTATTAGGCTTAGCATGTAATACTACAAATGCAGAAATAAATCTAACCTCAATATCTTACAAAATGGGCTAGAATTTATTTCAAGAAGATTTTGACATTTTATAATTAATACCTAATGCATACCTAGCCACCATCTATTGCTGGGCACTTTAGAGGAGGTCTGTTTAGGCAAGCCCTTATTAACTGGATAGCAAAGGCCCAAGCGGGTTCTTGCTCTGTTTGAGGTCTTTTTTATTCTTTTGATGAGTTGACCCATGCTTCTACAATAATTGTAGAAGCATGGGTCAACTCTTATGGTGACTCTTACGGGTCTACTATTATGGTGACTCCTTTGTGAGAGGAGGGGGGTCACCCTAAGAGGTCAATTGGAAGGCAAGGATCTAGTGGAAGGGAAGGTGGTGAATTTCTTTAAGATTGGCAAGTTGCTGAATAGATTGGTTAACTTTTGATTGTGTTCTTCCTTAAGGTGTTTAGTTATTTTCTTGATTCGTATCACAGAGTATCTGTGCTCCTCAATGCATTGGTGGAGGTGCTGGGTTGTGTAGCCTTTACAATTTGCATTGCACGAATTACGTAGTTGCATGAATTATGTAGTTGCCAATTTTGTAAAAAAATATTATTTCCATTTGATAATGGTGATATGTCGTCATTGAACCATCATGTTTTAATATTGCCTAGAACTGCTTATAAATAAAAATGTGTTACAAAATCTTCCATTACCTTAAGCTTCTTGTTTGTGTACAATGCAGTTATATTTCAGTACATACATATACATGTATACATAACTTTATTTCAACTTGAATTTATAGGGTAGCTAAAATTTAAGTTTATCTCAGTACTTTGATATCTGCATTTCCTGTTTATATCATAAGGCAGACACCCTCTATTACGAGGACACCAGTTTGAGTCCCTAAGGCATGTGCACAAATTTTAAAGAAGCTGGTGATGGTCATAAAACTTTGAGTACTTTGATCACTGACACCTTGAGTCCACCTCCCTCTACCTCTTGTCAATGTTGCTTGAATTTCAGGAATGCAATCATACCTTGAAATGCCTTTAGGTTGATTTTCAAAAATGTATCTGCAATGAATAATTTTTCCAACAATGATCTGAATTTTGAAAGAAAAAAACTAAATTTTGGGAAAAGTGTCTCAAAGTGGTTACAGAATGTGTATTTTCAGAAAATTCCCATCCCCAATACATGAATGGTCATGGGAAGGATTGGGGAGTCTCAAAAAACAAACATTTTGAATGAAAGTGCGAAGATAAGCTGGAATTTCTGGAGGCCCAGTGAGGTGGTGCTCAAACGTACAAAACCTTCCATGGAGAGGGCAAAGATCTTTTCTGGTAAAACACAACATATGACAAACTGAGGATCCAGAACAGGCAAGATTTTTTTGTATAAACCCATCCTCAGTTTTTTTAAGTTACTTTGAGTTTTAATGTATCCATGATTGTCAATCATGTGTGAAGGATAGTACAAATAATATTTTATTACATGGCAAATTAATCAACTATGAAAAGGAGAATTTTGATTGGTTTGCTGAGAGGTTAACATTTTTCAATACAGATCACTTAGATGGAAGAAATAGTTTAAGTAGAACATTGTACCAAAGAAAATAGTTTCTTCTCAAGTAGAAGTACAATTTCGTTTATGTCTGGAGGATATTTCCAGTCAAACTTTTATGAAAGCAGCCTGCAAAATATTTGCTTACTTTGGTGTATGCACTTACCAAGAATTGATGCATAAATATATCAGCAGAAATTTATAAGAGCCACTATAATAAATACTTTATTGAACTAGCTTGTTCAGTCGGTATTGGGTCCGAATATTAGTCTTGTTCTTTTTTTGCAAGTTTATGGTCCATAGTTTTTAGCAGAGCCCCAAATCCTCATTCTTTCCATTACATGGCTAAATTATTTCAGAAGGCCAGTAGCTAAAATCAACAAATCAGATTGCTCTATTGCCTGTCCAATATTTTATAAGCATTGGACCGACTTGTTCGGAACCATCATCATCATCATCATCAATTGTTATTGTCCCCAGTGGGGCATGGGGCTGCGGGAGAATATCAACCCTTTGGGGTTTTTTTGTACAGAAGGTCTGTGCCTCAAGGCCTAAGGCTGACATTCCCCATATATGGCCCTCACTCTTGGTTAATATATAGAGGATATTACATGGCCATACAGAGATACGAAATTTATCTTCAGGAGTTGAAATTATATTTCATGAGCGAGCGTAGCAATCAAGTAAAATATTTTTCAACACAGGAAGAGACATTTCGCATCTCCAAGCAACCGTATAACCTTCTATTTATCATATAAACACTTATGAAATACCAAATCATTTCACTTTTGCTGCAAAAGGTGGGATTTATTACGTAACCATAACAACAGTGATTTTTTCACTTGTGAAGATAACATGTTATTTTCACTTATGAAGATATCACGTTTTTTGTGCTAAAGCTCTCCTGGTATTTCATTAGTGTTTATTATTAAAAATTGATTTATAATAA
This sequence comes from Orbicella franksi, assembly GCF_964199315.1. NCBI lineage: Eukaryota > Metazoa > Cnidaria > Anthozoa > Scleractinia > Merulinidae > Orbicella > Orbicella franksi. Next base: position 20,189,574 of record NC_138147.1, read on the forward strand.
CAATAATAAGTAAAAGTAACTGGAGTACAATTGAGGGAGTACCTTACTACATGAAAATTTGGCGACACGTTAATTTAGCGATTTTGAAAATCCCTCATTTAGCGGCACTTTAATTTAGCCATTTTTCGTAAATTTTGGAACATAAGTCACTTAATGTTTGTGATTTCATGAACAAAAACTTATTAAGGTATTGAAAACTTTTACAACAACAATAGAACACTTTATGTGATAAAATCATAAACATCAATAGCTTCATTTAAATCACAGTCATACAATGTTTTAAAACTTAATTTTGAATGCAGCAAACGAAACTGCAACTGTAATGCCCTATCTTAATGCTCTCCTGACTCATATTTGCATTGTCACACAAAGTCAGTGCTCCTTTTATGAGTACCTAACCATTAACATTCTACAACACCAATTAGGCTTGGTGGATTACTTCAAATGGATCAACAGGTGGCACTGGTTTGTCTCTGCTGGCAATTTCCTTGACTCACACCCTTACATTTCCTTCCTTTCCTTCCTTCAGAGCCAGTCAGAGAATCATATTAATGTGACAAGCAAGCTTGCGTGAAATAGCTTCATTACTGACATCCTGGGATCAGTTGCTTTGTCTTCAAAGCTTGTCCCACTGTCTAACTATCTTTTGAACCTCTCCTGAATACTAGGTGGTAAATTTCTCTTTGCAGAATTTCTTAGCCTGGCCATTAACTGATTGTATGAAACTGATCACATGGCGGGATTTCATTTTGTACTCAATTTCATTTAGCAATGATTTAAATTTTGCGACACTTAATTTTGATGCATTTTAATTTAGCGATTCTTAGAAAAAATGCTAAATTTGCAAAATTAAAGTGTTGCCAAAATTTCATGTAATAAGGTATTTGTGCGAGTAATTTCAAAATCGGGCAAGCGTGAAGTGCGAGGTCGATTTGAAATTACAAGCACGATTACTCCCTGAATTGTAGGACATGAGGTCCAATTACTAATTAATCGCACCTATAACAAATTTCAGAATAAAAAGTGTCTTTTGAGAACTTCTTTTGAGCAAAAACATCTGCAGCGCTTTTCATAAGTTTTGAAAACCGTAGGAAACATTGCGAAGGAAGCCATTAAAGCACACGTAATTGACATGCGAATCATGTGGGTGTCCAATTACAGGTATCCAATTACAAAAAGTTCAAATTGGATACCTGTAATTGGATGCCCATGTGGTAGCGTACCGATCACATGATAAATAGGGGCAGGGAGAACCAACCATGATCAAGAATTTGTTATAGATATGTATGTACAAAGTTTAAAATATTTACAATTAAAATGTTTAAAAAAGTAATGTGTCTGGTGAGAATGTTTAGCTGAGTGAGCGGGCAAGATACCAAATCCTGTGCTATGATTGGCTACCAGAGTGGACAAGATGGGACTATCTTGGTGGCCCGGGATTACCCGCTGTCTGCCGCAAGAAAATAGTGTTCTTTTTCCATATAACAAATTCTTTATTGACCAAGCTTGTTCGGTCAAAATGGCTAGATATTGGCCTCGTTCTTTTTTGTGTGTTTTCCCCCACGACTTGACCTCACGCTTGTTCAAAAACCCAGGGCCCGGCTGTTCGAAAGCCCATTAACGCTAATACAGGATTAAAAGTTAATCAAAGTTCTAATTTCTCTTGAATAAAAGTGTTTTCATTGTCCATTTTTCCTGAAGTTTAACATTGGTCAAAGCCAAAATTGAAGGACAAAAAATTTGAAGAGTAAACTTCACTAAAAAGTCACAAAATTGAAATAAAAATTTACGCTTATCCTGGATTAGCCTAATCGTGTTTTGAACAACCCGGCCAGAGAAGCTTATATATGTTCACAAGACTCCGCGAAGACTTACCAACGGCAGAGAAAAAGTCTCGTGGGTGGACACCTCTCCACGGGAAAACAAGATTGAATTAATAAATGCATCGTTTACCTAGTTTCTTTCCACTTTAATACGCGAAAACCGGCATACCTGCACAGGGAGCCCTCACATCCGTTTAGAATATGAATAAAAGATCAACCTACCTTTATCGTGCGTGTTTTGTGTTCTGTGGAGGCCAGTTTGAATTTTTTAGTACTCGGGTCACATTATTATCCTCGGCGATCCCTCGGTGAGCGATCGTTGATCCGCGGAGAATATTTGCGAATTTCGGTTCCAGACCTCGCAATAGTAGTGGAGCTCCGGCGGCCCGAAGGGCCGACGAACGGAGCCCCATAGCCCCATACTCATATAGGAAAGAAAAGGAAACCATCATGGCTAGCGGTATTGCTCGTGGACGCGTGCGCACGACAGCGACGGCGACGACGACGACGACGACGACGACGACGACGACGACGACGACGACGGAGTCGCGCAACATGGCGGCCATACTCCAAATACCGTAAATCCTCGAATTAGCGCCCCCTCCCAAGCTCGAATAAGCGCCCCCTTCGAATAAGCGCCCCTCCTATCGGTCAAAATTTGAAATAAGCGCCAACCCCCTCGAATAAGCGCCCCCCTTCCCTCCCCCTATTTTGTGGACAGCAAGGGATGTATAGTTTTCGTCGTGTAATATTAGATTTTTATATTGTTTAATTTGTGACCACGTGGATTTCTAATGGTGCCACGATTTAGACTTTAGATCAGCTTTTTATGTCGGAAACAACTTTATTATTGTTTACGTGCAGATGATGTATCGAAAAAATGATCATGTCAGGCCACGATTTGGGAAAAATTAAATAGGCGCCCCCCCTCGATTAAGCGTCCCCCGTATTCCCCTAAATTTGAAATAAGCGCTCCAGGCGCTAATTCGAGGATTTACGGTAATAGGTTGACCGAGACATGCAGCCTTGGTTTACCGTGTACTTCTTTGATATCCATGTTACGATCAATTGACACCTGTCAAAACAAGGTATCCGCTGACCAGTATCACGTGACCATATCGCGAGCTCAAATTTGTAGATCATCGATCTCACGTGTTTTCTTTAAGTTGACCGCTGACCAAGTGCTGGTTTTCGATTGGATCGCGGGCTCATGTCCGTTTAACTTGTTGAAAACAGGGCAGGATTGTTGGGAAGCCGGCTAACGCTAACCCAGGATTAAAAACTAACCGAATTATAACTCGATCAAGCAATTAATCAATCTTTATTTAAACACAAAAACCTTATCATAAAAATGGTCTCCCTAAGCGTCGTGTAAAAAATTACAAAGAATAAATAATAATTAACCATATTAACAGGAATGGATTAACTAAGCCTTGCCGTATTGACCAAGCGATAGCGAGGTCAATACGGTAGGCCGAGGTTTGAGATTTTCCCGTAACGACCGAACGGTCGAGGTTATTAAGTTGTTTATTATATGGCTCATCAATAAAGAAAAAAAAATCATCCGAGCGGAAGTCGTCAATTTACATCCGGCGATGCGCGCGTTTACCGACTCACTCATCGTCTGAAACCCAGGGCAAAACGACGCAGTCAGTGAACTTCGTCACTGTATTACGTATTCCGCTAAAAAGACTCATTTCTTTACGGGAAAAGTGACTGTCACAGCCTCAAAAACGTATTTTAGTATCGTGGTACCACAAGTTGATGGAGGAGTTTTTCCGACTTTTGTGGCGAAACGTCAACGCATATAGAAAAGACAGCAAGTGCTTCAAAATTGTCCAAACCAACCGTCTTTCGGTGAAAGAAAATACTGATGGTTCAGAATGCAATGCTCAAAATAAGCTTAAGGTTGCAGTATACCTTCAGATCGGCAATTTTCTTCAAATTTGGATTTTTGGTTCAAAGTAATGGTCGAAGAGTAATCTCTGGAAGCTGGTTTACACTTGCTTGGATCAAAGCGAGGGAATCTATTTGATGAGAACTTTGACGGAGTTCAGTACTTCGGTAATTGCTGTAACTAAGATGATAACTTATAAGTTTCTTCGTGGTGTTCTGCTCAGGATGAATGGCAGATCTGCCGATGGTGTTTTTTACTTAGCGATTTTAGCTTTACTTAAGACTAGGCAAACTTTGATTGTTTTTCACTAGTGCCCGCCAAGGTTACCGGCTGGTGAGTCATCTATATAAATTTTATTAAAGAAATATCTCTAAACTTTTAGCTACTTACATTCTCGTACTGATTTTAATCGGTTTCATCGCTGCAATGCGCTTGAATTTTCCGAACCGGGCTCTTCCTAATTTGCATAATACGTAATCGGCCCGTGGGCATCACGGCTGCATAATGACCGCTCAGATCTCGCTCTTAGCCAATCAGAGCGCACGTTATATCGGCCACAAGCCAAAGCCATATAACAAATAAACATACTAATAACGACGATTTTGACGATTTTCCGAAGATTTCCGACCACTTTTTGAAGATTTCCGAAGATTTTCCAAAATTGTTCTGAAGGCCAGACGAACGCTTCCAAACATTTTCCGAACAAAAAATTCACCATCTTTATTAACTTATCACTACCCACGATGACTTCGATAGTGTTGATCCTAGCAGTATGCCGGACACCTGTCATATATGAACTCAGTTAAATGACCTCGCTCTCCATGAGTTCTCGTAGCTCAGTGGATTGAGCGCCCGTCCGGTGTTCGGGAGGTCATGGGTTCAATTCCTGTCGGGGACTCAGAATTTTTCTTTTTCCCACGCTCGTGTCATGTTGATTAATTCACCTTCACATTTTCCGAACATTTCCGAACATTTTCCGCAGATTACCGAAGATTGCCTAAGACGACCGCAGAAGATTCGAAGATGTTTCGATCATACATCAACAATTTTTTAAAAGTGTAATTAAAGGGACAAAAGAAAAATGTCATCAAAAAGGAATGATATCTTCACAGTGTGAAAGATAAAAATGGTATCTTAAATGCGCGCGATGAAGATATGATTTTTTAGTAAAAGGAAAAATCCTGGTATTTCACTGGTATTTTATAATAAATTACATTAACTAACGAACTAATTAACTAGCCTACAGTAAAAACCTATGTAATAAAACTTTCTCTAATTTACAGTGCACTAAAAATAATCTTTCCTATTCAGTGAGGTTTTAAACAGTTTTGAACTAGATAGGTGTCTGATTTCCGATGGATCCTGTTCCACAGAACAGATCCTCTATAGCGCAGGCTACCTTTTGTATATTGCGTTCTTGGACTGGGGACATAGCAATTTATCTCTGATTGTGTGCGTGTGAGGTGTTGGTAAAAATCGCCTTTCTCGACACGTCAGTCTATAGAGAACCTGATGGCCGCCTTACCACCAGTGTCTACAGGAAACCAACACATACTGATCAGTACCTACCGTATGATTCACACCACCCTCAGTCAGTAAAGCGCGGTATTGTGAAGTGTCTGTACGACCGGGCTAAACGTCTCGTGACCAAACCATCAGTAATCGCAGGAGAGAAGAAACATCTGTCATCTGTACTTGTTTCGGTCACACTTAGTGCGACCAAAGGACACCGTCAACCGGGCTAAACAAGATGGTGTTGTCTACAGGATTCCCAGGCTGTGAGTGCGGCAAAGTCTACATCGGGGAAACAGGGAGATCTATACAGGAGAGGATCAAAGAACACGACAGAGATATGCTACTCGCCCGTACCCAGACCTCCGCCGTTTCTGAATACACCCACGAGACCGGCCACTATCCTATCTGGAATGAGGTCAAGTTTCACTGGTACACACGTAGGGTCAAGGAACCTATTCACATGAGACTTCACCCTAATAACATTAACAGGGATAATGGAATTGAAATTCCTGAAGCATGAATGCCCGCGATTAAAAAGCACAACAACTGGAGAACGGTACAACAGCGGACCACTGAGAGAACAGCTGCTCGTCGGAACAATGGAACAATGGGAGGATCGAAATGCACCAATCACAGCCGACCTTTGTGATATAAATGATACCGTGCAATCAGTCGACCTTATCGCCTGAAGAAGACGAAACGACGCAATCTACTTAAGGTTACAGTATACCTTCAGGGGTGTCTCGCGCGCAAGCGATGTAGCGCGTGCAGTTTAAGCTGTAGATACCTAAACCCCTATACCAAATTAAAGCTTATGGAGCTGGCTATCAAACTATACCAAGAATTTTGAAAGAAAATGAATTGTCGAATTTTTCACGACCACTAAATGCGAGCGCCCGAATCACCTTTCGAAAGCTACAAGTCAAACCGAATTTCGTTTTTTGCCAATTTAATTTTTTCCTCGGTTTCAGCGCCCAAAGCGCTTAAAAAACGTGTCTGCGTTTTGGCATATTCGATTGCAGTAAAAAGTTACAGAACATTTTCGAACTAGGATTAAAAAAATGTGGAGTGATCGTACAAAAATCGCTCTCGAAGAAAAAGTATTTCGAAATTAACAATTCCCAGACACGCTTTTGTAGTTTATATGTTAAACTAGCCACTGTCCAAATTTAAGAGCAATTGAACAAATTCCCTTTGAGTTATAACTCTTTAAAGTGTCTGCTTCAAGCGAAAAAATTTATTCGAGAAAACAGCGCTAAGAAAAATTTTCTGCTTCGCGAACAAACTCCGCCCACAAACGCCTTCAACTGGGTTCTCAGGTAACTAAGCCAATCAGTGCAGGGAAACTTTACTACCGTTAACCTCCTGGTGAAATTTACGCGCGAATCTCTAAAACTCTTGTGTTTCGCAATGCGCTCAAGGAACCGAAGGCAGAGAGATAATTTTTCTGTAGCTCGGTTTTTCTTGAAGCTGGTCTGGCAAAATGGGGAAGACTAAAAAGGATACGAACGCTAGAGTGGCTGAGCGAACGAAACAAACAAACAAAAGACAGCGCGGAGAGCAACTGTGTGTGGGCAACTGTGCATGGATAATATTTCAAATGGTCTCAATGAGTCCGACGATTCGTCGATATCGGACTCATCAGAAGAGTCTCTGTCAGCATCCCTGTTATTGCTGTCAAGTTCCGAAATTTTTACAGAACCTTTCTTTTCTCTCACCACGAATATTTGCCTGCCTTATACGATAACTATAGCTTCATCCACGTGGCGAACTTTCGCTTCTTCACTCATAGATGTATTTTCATTCGTTCTTCGCTGTTTTCGCTTTTTCGAACCGGTCCATGGTTTAAACGTGGTCTATGTTTACTTATAACTTAATAGAAACACGCCTAATATAAAAAATGCTGGGTAGTCAGAACAACAATGCTGATCAACTGAGTAGTCAATTCGTGACATCCATATAGGTAATTCCCGCGAAAATCGTCTCGGTTGATTGCATACGCGCCATAGGGCTGTCAATCAAGAGGTAAACTTTTACTTCCGGTGAAAACGTAAAACCGCCATTTCTCCGCCAATATTTAGCCTTTTTCAAAATTTTTTTTCAGAAATTAGAGATTATTCTTCGACCTCTATTTTGACCCAAAAATCCAAATTTGAAGAAAATTGCCGACCCGAAGGTATACTGTAACCTTAACAAATAGATTCCATGTTGCCGTGCGTCTGTTCAGTAATAGATCATAGATGACATCGAAATGTGGTAAGAACAAATAAGTGGCACACGAGGCGATAGCCGAGTGTGTCACTGATGTACTTACCACATTTTGACGTCTTCTGTCAACTATTAGGGAGTTTAAGAAGCTACGACGGCGACGCCGAGGAAAACGTCGATTAAAAAATGAATTTATATTTTACCTACGAATCTCGCGATACTCTTAAGTCATTTACTTTGTTTATGAATGTCCAAACTATCACGAAACTGAATCTGGGACACAGAGATAAATTTGAAACAGAAATTTAAAAAATTAGCCGTCGTGGTTCACGTTGTTCAGACAACGCGGAATTTGGTCATTTCACATTCTTGTTTTGCAGGGGACGGCAAAGAAATGTACCAAGACTCATAACGCACGTGCACAGCCATTGTTCTGCTCATTAAACCTTTTGTTTAGCGACGTTCCCGTTGCCGTTGCCGTCGT
>NC_138147.1:20202500-20300000 GCF_964199315.1 Orbicella franksi
GGGCGGTTTGTTTTCCATTACAGACTACGTGATATTCTCTAGAGAGTTGTTCTTTTATCCATCTAAAAATTATTTAATTATATCCACGTGACTATTTGAAAATTTGAAAGGAAGAATTCTCAAGAGTATCATCACATGGTCTGAAATGGAGCAACAAACCTCCCAGTCAAAAAAGGTCTATTCCAAATGGAACTACGAAAAATTAGCCGTCGTTGTTCGTATTGTATTTCGTATGGTACGGGTCGTCGTTCGTTCGTATTTGTATTGTATTATATTGTTGTTGCGGGGGACGGAAAAGAAATGTACAAAGGTTTATAAGCCACATGCACAGCTATTGTTTTTCACATTAAACCTTTTGTTTGGTGACGTTCTCGTTGCCGTGGTCGCCGTTGAGCTTCCTATTGTCACTTGAGCCACGCCCATCGAGTTGACCGAGCGCGTGGAGATTGGTGTCTATTTAAGCACGTGAAGAATGCCTTCACTTCCTAACAGAAATACGAAAATTGATGCTCTCGAAAATACTTAGAAACTGGTCATTTCTCTGTGTCTCAGTTTCCAGAAGGGGGCAAGAAATTTCTAGATATGCATAATCGAAGTAAGTATTCTTCTCGTTGGTCGTCGTAACTTGCGTAAAGTACACCTTTCACCTAAGGCTGCATGAGAAGAAGTTTTGACAGCAATATTTGTCATTGCCGAAGTGACGTGACGGGCATACTTATGTTCTTCATCCACGACATCAAGGGAACATGGGAACATATGTAAGGCAAGCGATCTCTCGGTGGACTTGTTCAGTTATCTTGATGTTGTGTTGCGCTGTTCGTTTGAGTGACTACTTTTCCTTGACGACGACGTACCTGAAAAAAGTAAAAACGGTGAGACTCTTCCAACCCTGGCTTCCACAAGATCAATACCATGGCGAAAAAATTATTATGTTCAGTGATCGTTGCGATCAAATGGCAACCACTACGCAACAATAGTTTCCAGTAAAGAAAAAAATTAGAAATCATAATTAACTGCTGAAGATAACCAAGGAACTTCCTTCCATAGTTAGCTCCACGAGGGAATCTGGGGACTGAAGAAGATTTCGGAGGTCGTGGAGTTCCAATCCAACTGGGGTGGAAAGCACTTTCCTTTGCCTTGTGCGGTCAACAGTATCCGTTCCTAGGGCTAACACTCATAAGGAAATGAGACAATTCTTTGATGTCCAGCTTATCTAATACTTGTGCTACGTGTCTCGACATTTCAGTGAAAATGAAGCTTCTATACTCTACTGTGACTGCCAGGATCAATTCTCAAGACGTCAGAAAACTGGTTCTTTTAAAAGAAGAAACTACAGGTTATGACGGCTTTTACGATATGAGAATACGATCGCCACCACTTCAACTGTTGTCAGCGATTTCTTCGATTACAAACAGGCGACAAGTTGTAAATAATTGTCAGATGAGGTTATTTGGTGATATGGACGAGGACTTGACACTTTCATTTAATATTTAGGGCATCACGAAAAACTCATTAAATAGAAGTTTTATTACATCCATTTTGAAATCACTTGTGATCCTCACAATCTGATTGGCTCTCAAGAGTGCGATTTATTCTCGAATCGCACTATTTTTGTGCTCTAAATAGCTCTAAATCGCATCTTTTTCCCAGCCAATGAGAGTGGAACACTAAAAAAACAACCTATCAGATTTCAAGGCTAGAAATCAATTACAGGAAAGCCAGAGCAATTTATTCACGAATCACGCTATTTTGTGTCGTAAATTGTATCTTTTTGTGTTTTGCATACAAAATGAGAGGTAAAAGCGTTTCTGGTTCTGCTTTTAACAAACCGGCTACTGGATCAATAAAATATTGGTACTGACCGAGGCGATTAAAAATGGTTGTAATAACGTGGCAATTGAACTTCGTGTCATGCAATTTGTCGCGCTGCGCGCTCGTTCAATTTTGAAATCACGCGTATGATTTGAGACCAAATTGCACCCCAGTCAGTTCAATTACCATTAAGGTGGCCGAACACAGTTTTCAAGAACTATTTATGCTTTGGCGCCCGTTTTTTGCAAGAGTCAAGGTTAACCACAGAAGGGTTTATTCTCGCATTTTGGCCGAGGTGTGGCTGTTGCCATGGCAACGGGGCTGGTTAAAAACAAGGCTTAAAAAATGGTTTTTGTTTATTTAAAAAAAATACAGTCGTTAGATTTTTTCATCAGTTGCCCACTACAAATTGACATTAAATCCCTTCTTTCAACACTGTTCTAATAAATTTTGACATAGACGATTTTCGTAATTCGCCGCAAATCGTTTTCTCTGCATGTTCTGTATGATTGAAAATTCCCTATGTCAAAATTCAGACTTTTTGTGATAGATCATTCACGTGGTTTCTGAACTGCTTTTTTTTTTGGCCAAATTTCTTGAAATTTTAACGACTGGATCGTTAGAAATCGGCAAGTTTATGCAAAAGCAATCGGTCAAAATGTTTTGAGTAACTGCGCATGCGCTGCATTTAACTGGGGTCTTTTGGTAACAAAGAAAAAGGTGAGAATTGCTGGGTTCTTTGCATCGTTAGCTTTTCTAACATATCTTTGTCATAAAAGACTAGAGCCATCAAAACACTGCGTTCAATAATAGAGAAAAATGATCGCCCTATTGACCGCATGTTTTGCAAAGAAAATGTAGACACAGGGTAAAATCAGTTGGGAGTGGAATCAGGTTGATTTGAAATCATTCGTCATTTAAACTCTTGTCTTAGCTTTCTCAATGATTTTCTTCTTCAGATATTTTTACAAATTTTCTTGCCTATTTTCAAGGGTATTTTTGTACTTCTTGTATGTAAATATACACTTTTCCCGCGTATTTCCTAGTTGGAAATGCTATCGATACAAACACACACACAAAGGATCTTAGCCGTGCAGAATCCCTTCCTTTATAATCAGCACCTTCTAGAATAGAAATAGCAACTTCAATGAATAATTAATACTACTCACCAGGCCTGCCATCCTTTGATGTTGGTCTGGGAGGAGAGGCTGAGCGCCCAAGGGGTGGTGGGGTGCTTGTTCGTGGTCTTGAATCGGGAGTGCGAGGGATCTTGGGTCTTGAAACAAAGGGTGTTTCATACTGTGGTCTAAAACGTTAAGAATAAAAAACAACAACAAAGGCATTGATAAGTCCACACAAATAACGGAATACAGTTAGTTAGAAGGAACGTAAAAGATTTAAAGAGTTAATAGCTATTGGTGCACATACAAACAGGCATAATAACAAGTCAATGAATGAACAACAAAGAACAAAGAAACGAAAGATTGGAATGATGCTTGGTTATGGGCAGCCAAGGCAGCTGAGTTTGGAGTACACGCTCCGTTGTCGTGCTCCGTTGTCGTAGTAAGTAAAGAATTATTGTCATGTTACCTTGTAACATCACTCGACTAAGGTATATTACCGAGCGAATGAATCAAAGACAAGCTTTACAACCGCTTACCTAACGACAGAAGGCTTGACTGGTTGAGGAGCAGCCACACTTCCATCGTCTACATTAGGCTTTGTTTCCTTTGTAAACAACGTACTAACAGTTATACGTTGCAAGCGGATATAAGATCATTCATGTCTTTGCAGTTATTATTATTTCTCATTCAATTTGCAGGCGCAGATCAAAGGATTCAAAGACTACCTTTTTCACTTCTCAAACCCTTCTCCCATTCAGTGTTTAAGCAAAAAGAGGCACTGTATATTAAGTGGGAAATTTCATCCCTAAACCAACAGCTGGGGCACTTAGATTTGTCTCTTTCTTTTTAATTCTTTTTCATTTTTTGTTCATTTTATTTTACTTTTTTATATATACATAAATATATTTTTCTTCTGTTGATGTTTTCTCTCTGCATTGTTCTTTTTTTTTCTGTTAGTGTTTTTGATTCTGTCTCAACTACTGTTGCTATTCTTTGTTTCGAGTGTATTTCAATATTCCGCAAATTGGTAACGTTAATTTTATGGTGTAATTCTACAATGTACAACCGTCGAACATTTGCAACTGAAGATGACATAGAAATGTCGAAACATGTTTTGTAAAATGAAAAACGTTGTTTCTTTTTTGAAAATTGCTGTTACTCTGCTGTTTTTACGACCGTTAAGCAAAAACATTTTGAAGAGCTATGGAGGGATTTTTAGCCAAGACAAACGTTATGTTACACCAGCATGTCAAAAGCGTACATAAACGATGTTTCAACTCTGAACAGTGTAGGACTGAGGCATGAACTGACTAAAATATTCAACTTACTTTCCTAGTGCTTGGAGGTCTTTCTGTAAGCCAAAAAAAGAACAAAATTAATTTTCCCATATCGATAAAGCCACTGCACTTTGACAATCTAACTCATTTGTTGGTGTATCTGAGGAAATTGTCAAAGTATTGAGTTCCTTACCATTGATTGGAACTTTGCAACTTGCCCAGCAAATTCAGTTTTAGTTTTGATTGAAAAGACATCAAACACTTGAGACACAGTGCTATTTAACCGCATTTCCAAACACCCCCAAAGTTCGTCAAAATACCCTGTTGCATGAGTTATTGTCACCTCTCTTTTCGGTGTTTCGAAATGTGTTAAAACACGATCTCTCGTGTTTGACATCTTGCATGAAACATGATAGATAAGTGGTAGTTTGTGTGCGCGAACAACACCGCCCCGCTACCGTCTAATCTCCCCAACATACACGTTTACATTGTAAAATCTGACGGAGAAAGAAAAAAAGAAAGAACAAAGTAAATTCCAAGCTCAGTAAGCTATCATGTGATATTCACCTTCTGTTGTTGGCCTGGAGCTCTGCCTTGATTTCGATGAAGTTGAGGGTCTGCTCGGCTATAAAGAACAGTAATTTTCAGTTAGCATCAATACAGTAACCATCATTTTGTCCCAGTGGAAGTGCACGCAGAAAACCATAGCTAAAACAAAAATAGGTGAGGAGTTGCAGAAATTATGCTCAAGAGGGCAATAAGTTTGAGACGCTGAATTGTTGTTTATGACATTGTGGCTGGTCAGCAATTGTTTTTAAAGTAACTCGGCAAAACAAAGCGGACATAAGAGAGAAATCCTAGGAATTCCTACATATAACCTTAGTATAACTTGTGACCAACCTGTTGTTCAGATTTTGATCTTATTGTTGTGGTCGACGGTCTGGAGGTATTTTCTGAAAGAGAAATTGAAATGAAATGGCATTGCTATAAAAACAGGGACCTTGGCGGAAACAAACATGATCCTATAGATTTATAATAAAACAGAGATTTTCACCTTCTGCCACAAAATCAAGAAAACGTAAGGTATTTACCATTAAGTATAAATCTACTAGCGTTCTATCACGAATGCCGTTCTCTGATTGGCTACGCTACCCACTATCCATTTCGTCATAGATAGTGAGTAGCAATCTAGTATGCGCTTGTTAACAAACTGGCGGCCGCTTCTTTGCGTGTTAGACAAGTCTCCGAAGACGATTTAGATCAAGTTTAGATGAACGACTAGTAGATTTATACTAAAACAATTAGATTACTTGCTCTCGATTTCTATGCGTAATAATTGACTAGGGCTACACCCTCATCAACTATCACGCAATAGAAATCTCGAGCTCGTAATCTAATTGTTGAATAGTCGATCTTTTTAAGTTGCGTTTAATGCTGCTTTACCTTGAATTGTTTCCACAGCTCTTGCTCCTGGAGTGGTCGGCCTTGTAAGAGGGTGATCTAGACCAAGACTCGCTGAAATCTAAACAACAAACAACATCTACTGTGACCGTGTTTAACAATATCACTGTGTATGGTTTGAATCATTGACGACGCAAGTCCATCTAGTTTGACCTCGCGGATGAGGGTGGTCCTGACAAGAAGTTGTTGCTGCTGTACGACAGTTTACCGACCTATGCAGAAGTTATTGCCAGAGTCCAATGAAAAGTAAAAAGTATAATCGAAGGCTTGTTGAGCTGTCTTGTATAACAGTTCTTTTCTCCAACTCTTTTCTTCCAATTTTATATTTTCTCAACAAACATAGTCACGCGCCACCTTGGTTTGCAAGGCGGCTTAAATAATATAACTTCAAATTAGCCAAGACAAGGCAGTCAACAGCTAAAACACACTGATAAGTTACTGATTTTACTACATGTAAATCGGGTACGCTGTCGATCGAGGTCACAGAGTAGCGTTTTGGAATCATAACAGCTTCATTACACGTGAAAAGTGTGAACGTTTATGTTTTTACTGCAATTTGAGTGCGTTTGTATCCCAATGTTAAAACTCACCCATTAGGGCTTTGTGTAAATTTTTCGGGCAAGAAGTTACTCACCGTCCCCCTCCCCCTCTCAGTCCCCCCCCCCCCCAACGCCTCTGCGTGTGAAGGCAGTCAAAGGATAAATAAACACGATACCCTGTGTCTAAAACCAGAACAATATTTATTCATGGACCTAATCTTTTCCTTGAAGTTCATAGCAATTTTCCAGCCTCACTCCTGCTGTTCCCTCATGGGACAAATAAATGTCTGCAGGCAAATGGCGGTTAATGCAATGAATACATGATAATACGATGAACGACATAATTTCTATGAACTGCAGTTGAAACATGACCTCTGAGAAACCGATGCAGTGCTCCACCAACTTGCCTCATTTTTCACGTTAACAAGTGGATGTTGCTTTTCATTTCATATCAATGTACAAAATGCTACACTAGAGCACTTTGTAATTAGTAGCACTTTCTAGATCTTATTTGTATTCAGTTAATTTAAATTTTAATCACTATTCATAAGTATATAATATGTAAATGATTTTATGTAAAATTAGGGAGGGCCATATTGTAAACTACTGGGCAACCAGTAAATTACGTTACCCTCGTTAAATAAAGTCTAATTTATTTATTTATTTATTCATGTACCTTTTTCTTGTTCTTTGGTTGTTCTGATGGCGCAGCTTTCTGCCGAAAATTGCAAAAAGTAAAATAAAAAAATGATACTAATAAACAGAAAAATAATATTTTCAAAATCGGCAGTGATCAATAACTAATATCTATTGATAAAACCTTTCTCTGGACAAATACCTTATAGAAGGTACTTACCTAGGCACGTGGACTGGTACCGATTTATTGAACCCTGCTTGCAATATAAGACAAGTATAGCCACTACACGTATGGGCACGACCCCATAAGCTACTGAGCTTTAATTTTTGTCTGTCTGTCTGTGTAACGACAAGGAGACGAGAGACACTGTTCATATAAACCCATGGAATACTGGAATCAAGCTACATATTCAGAGTGTTCTTATTCATGAGTTGATATACACCGGTTAAACACTGTTTAAATTAACTGTAACACTGTGTAAATTCAACATCTCACGACTTGCAAACAACAAGTTGCAACTTTCTGAATGGAATAAAATTGACCTCTGTTTCGTTCAATGTTGTCAAGAGAGGATGAAGTGTAAGGAGTTAATCCCCTGTATAAGCCTTCTTCTCAGGATAGCCCCCTCAAGTTATTTTTAGATCACTCCCGTTTTAAGAAATCCCGGGGGGACTGGAGAGAGCCGACCCTGCATTACAAATCTTACTTACGTGGACGGTCGAAGCGGCTTTTCTCGCATTTAATTGTCCGTGAAAGCATCAACGCAAAAAGCGTGGTAGCATGATCCGCCTGAGGACTGGATACCACATCTAAAAATAACTCACGGGGGATAAATTTGAAAAACGGGAGCTGGAGAAAACCATGACAGAAACGGCAACGAAAATGCCACCAAAAAAAGACTTTATGAGCCGAACAATGACTATGCACATGCGTTATAAATCTTAATACAATACATGTGTGTCCTCTGCAAAACAACAACGTGAAATGACAAAATTCCACGTATTTTGAGAACGTGAAACACGACAGCCAATTTTTCGAATTTCGTTTGGAACTGTTTGCTGACATTAAATATTTAGCTTGAGCAAGTTTTACACTGCATGAAATACTAACTGGTCAAGCTACAACCCTTCGTCCTCTCTTAACAATGTTCAACGTTACAGATAAGCACAGAGTTTTGCCCAACACAGCGAGATGTCGTTCAACAAATGTTAAACCCAAGCCTTCAATCTCTGGGCCACAAACAAACAATATACCATTGAATACTGAGTGTTAAGCAACTCCTCTCCAAACAACTCTCCATCAAGTGGCTCAAGCATCTCCTGTTTGTCCAGCTCAGCATCAATAGCATCTCCCTCCTAATGACAAGATGGTAAAAATGGCAATCTCGATTCAAAACTCTTATTTCTCCTAATGAAAAGGTGGTAAAAATGGCACTCTCAACACAAAACTCTTATTTCTTCTAATGAGGAGATGGTAAAAATGGCACTCTCAACACAAAACTCTTATTTCTCCCAATGACAAGATGATAAAAATAACACTCTCAACACAAAACTCTTATTTCTCCTAATGACAAGGTGGTAAAAATGGCACTCTCAAGACAAAACTTTTATTTCTCCTAATGACAAGATGGTAAAAATGGCACTCTCAACACAAAACTCTTATTTCTCGCAATGACAAGATGGTAAAAATAACACTCTCAACACAAAGGTTTATTTCTCTTAAACTGAGCCCTGGCCAAACGGACTCTCAAGTAGTCGCAAGTGGCCGCAAGTTGATTTTGAGTAGAAACTTGCGTTGGGTGGCCAAACGGACTCGCAAGTTTCCTTGCAAGTACACGCAAGTTGCAAAAAAAAAAAAAAAAAAAAAAAAATTTCTAGGCAGACATATCCAGTATTTCATTGGCTGATAATAGGAAATGGACGTCACTCAACTTACGTTGACTTCGGTTGGGTGGCCAAACGGTGAAAAACTTGCGTCGAATTTGATCTCGACCAAAGTGAGCGCAAGTCATCGCAAGCCAACAAAAGTGTGCGCAAGGCCTGGCCAAACGGAGTCGCAAGTAGACCGAAGTTTTCAACTTGCGTCTACTTGCGAGTCCGTTTGGCCAGGGCTTAAGGACAACAACATGGGTAAAATAACACTCTCGACACAAAGATTTTACTAATGACGATAGTAAAAATAACACTCTTGATACAAATATCGTATTTCTCTCCTGATGACACGATAGTTTTCAAATGCCTAACCCAGCCCTAAAGACCAGAGTACAGAGTGCAAAGTAAACAGTGGTACAATGTGTGTCATACTGTATATCTGTTGCTACAAAAATCCACTATCTAAGTTACGATTGTAAACTATTAGGAACTGCTGACATAAGTTTGAGCGTATTCTATATTGCATACCATAGAAATCACAATGCACCAAACTCTTGAAAAAGAAACTGCTCAAAGTGGTCATGAGTCACTGAACTCGGAAAATGAATGATAGAAGAGTGTCGAGGCAACTGGACGGAGTTCATTTTAACCCTTTGGTCATTGGGTAAATCAAGATAAGGAATACATTTAACGACATTGTCTAAAATGATTTGTGTACCAGAAGTTACTAAGCACGACAACTCACATCATCATCATCTTCCTCGTCTTCATCATCAGACTCGGGATCATTTGAAGCAGTTGGATCATCTGTAATTTAAATAATAATTTCAAAACCAACAAAATTATTCCACCAAAATTATAGATTACATTGTGTTCACCAAACTGACCCACGTATCAAAATTTTTTCTATTGACACTGAAAAAAAAAAAAGAACTCGGTTGATACAGGTGACCAAAAGAAGTGTCTCAGAAGCAAAAAGGGCTGTCTACACCATTTTTCACTGTTTGTGGGCACTTCTACAAAAATGACAGAGCTATTTTGAACCGGTTAAGATCTCACTAATCAATCAAAAATTGCAATAAATAAACCAATTAGAACTTTTAAAAACTGGATAATCTGTGCAATGATAGACAAAAATACACAATGATATGCAGTAACAAATATCCCACCAGTGTTAAGTTGCTTGATAATAAACTGAATCTGCCTGGTCATATCAGGGTTGTCGTCTTTCAGGAAACACTCAAGGATCTCCTCCATTCCCTGTATAACAAGCACATGACAGCAACAATAATTACATGGAATATGGCATGAAGTCTTTTTGTAGATGCTGTGACTGTAGCGGTAAGTTTTTATTTGGTTATCACTCGGTTGAGTGTAAAATGACAAGCAACATTTAGGACCAATTTGTCGCAAAAACTGTAAGCATGCATAAGACTTTTGAAATTGTAAAATTAAATGAATACGTATCTCTTCACCCAGTGACCAATAGCTTTGTTTATGATGCCAGCAACCAGTTCACTTGCAATTTCGCAGATGATCAAAGTTGCTGTGATGGGCATATAAATCACTGGTGTGTCAATGCCTTAAAAGGAAATTCAATGGAGCACTAAATGTCATTCTGTGATAGGATTGATATGATGGTGACATTGATTACTTTCCGGAAATGCATCTGTGTTTGCAGTTTGCAGGCTACTACACTGTTGGATAAATTGACAAATTCCATACTTAGAAAGCATACACCTACATGAGGAGTTCTTAGCTCTATAGTTCTCATTTATACACGTTCGTATTTAAAAACGAGTTCTTAGCTCCTCGACGAAACGTGCTAATAGTTGATTGATTGATTTGTTTATTAGGCTTTCTACCAACCTACATTTATGTAGTTTTTGTAAGACAATAGGAAGCCCCCAATACCCAATGGACACTTTTTGATACACAAAATTAAGTGAATAAAATCATTACCAGAGCTCGTGCTTCCTCTTTCACAGTTGGCAATGCCAGAATACTGTACAACGCTCCATTCACATATGGACGAATCTATTAAAAAAAGAATAATATGACCCAAAAAAATCACACTTAGTACCACACAGAGCCAAATATTTTATACGAAAGAATGTAGACCGTTGACTTTCAATAAGTTGAATGACCTGGTACGACTTACACACGAAATAGGAAAATTTATTCTTAGTTAATTAAGAGGAATGGTTACGAAACCTGACAAACAAAGATGACAGGAATTCTGTCAGAAGCTCCATGACCACGATCAATCTTTGTTTCGCTCTTGTACACTATGTACGAATTAAGCAAGTTAACTGAAACGTTTCTTTAGGTTAGTTGCTCAGACAAAAACATGCAAAAAACATACAACAAAGAACTTTGTAGGGCTTCATAACCAATTTGATTGCATTTCAAAAGTTAAAAAAGGTGTTAAGTGAATAACACTGTACATACTTAACAGCTGCCAACAACCACGTGCATTTTTACCTCTTGATTTTCATGTCCTAAAAGATCACTGAGCACTCGAAGAATGTGAGCAGCATCTTTTATGCATTTTCTCTTTCCTGAAGAATGAGAATGTTATCACAGTATTACATTGTGATATCAAACACAACAGCAACGAAATCAGTAATTACAGAACATTTTTATTTACGAAATAGAAAGCACGTACTGTGTTTCTATCAAGTTTTAGTATAAATCTACTAGCGTTCTATCATGAATGCCATTCTGTGATTGGCTACGCTACTCACTATCTATTCCGTGAATAGATAGTGAGTAGCGTAGCAGTGTGGGCTTGTTAACAAAATAACGGCCTCTTCTTGGCGTTTTCAAAGTCCCTGTGAACAGAATCTAGATAAAGTTTTGAACGACTAGTAGATTTATACTAAAACAATTAGATTATTCGCTCTCGATTTTTATACGTGATAGTTGTCAAGGGTGCAGCCCGAGTCAACTATCACGCATAGAAATCTCAAGCTCATAATCTAATAATCTAATAATAGAAACACAATTTTTAATCAATCAGCGCGTGTATTTTCTTTGCACTATTTTCTAATCCAAAATGTAGCTGTTTCCTTTTTCAGTGCTATAATAAAATACATGGAGTCATTGTTTCTCTTACCAGCAGAGCGCAAACAAAGGTTCATGAGCAAGGCAACAGAATATTCCAGTGTGTAATCTGATAAGTTGTCATGGTCCATCAACAGTTGTGATAGCCACTGAATCAAATCACCATTAATCATGACTGATTGCATTTGGCGTCTAGAAAGAAAATCACAAGTGATTAGAGTTAGACATATCAAGCAAACAATGATTATTACGTCAGTTGCTCAAAATTCACCCCTCAAACCTCATTTATAGGAAATTCTTCTCAAAACTCTAGTGTCTTAACGTTGTTTTCAAGTGGGTATCCTTGTCATCTTTGGACGTTTTGGGAATTTGGTTATGATAAAATGTCACATTAACACTTCGAAAGAATAGCACAGTTTAAAACGTAAATGGTTTGCAAACCCACAGAGACCCTTACCCTCTCACTCCCAAGAGTGCCATGTGGCACAAAATACCATTACATGCTCAATATTTGGTCGATTTTTATCACATTTGAAGAGCAAAAAGGTCTTGGACAGATCTGTCTTTTGAAAGCATAAAATCACACCCCCTTCCTACACAAGGCTTGATTAACCACCCCTACAAATTGTGCAACTTTTTCCTCTTAGACTTTTAAGATCAAGTTAATATCTGACAATACCCATACTTTAAGAGCTGCATATTAACCTGTAGTTCAGGGGTATACCTTAACTATACAAGGAGTAAGATATTTTTTAACGCTTTTCGTTTTGAATGATTTTCAATTCAAACTGAGGCTTCCTCTATGCTTATTACTATAATGTATGGTATCCCACAAATAATGTCTTTCAAATGGTGTACTATGTGTGGTCCTGGAATCTACTTACTGTTTTACAAAATATGTGGTTTTCCCCACGGGAGTGAAAGGGTTAAAAGCAAAAAGCCTTTGACATACATAATCCTCTTCATGCCTAAGTGGCCCATAAAGCCGTAAAAAAGTCTTTGAAGGGGGCTGTAAAATTAGAAACCTGTCTGGGCAACATCAGCTATAACCAAGAACTGGCTTGATTTAGTCGCAGCGGGCTTGATTGCTGGTGATTCACAAGTTAAAGAAATTTAAAGGAAAGCTATCCTTTGTTTTTGAGTGTATTTTTCCAAAGGCCAAAACATTTGGGGTTGCGACGTTGATATTTAAGTAACGTATCCAGTCAGGACAAAATTACTCAAAGAAATGAAATTACTCATTCAAGCAAATGATGGACTCGATTATGTGTCCAAAAATGATTTGAAACAATAACAAGTCATTACTGTGGATAACGAACGAATGATGTTAAGTAGAAAACAAAAACACCAGGGATGGAAGTACAGCAAATCTTTGGACGGTGGATGGCACGGTTCTGTCCAAGATTGCTGTAACATCAGAGACTTCTGACAAGTTACCTGAGACTAAGCTTCTGTAAGGTTCCCAAAATGTTCTCACTAGTGAGAGATGTTTTCGGTTCCTTCGTTAATGCTGACAGTAAGGCCTGCACAAGAGATGGATTCTGAGCTAAATATGAACGTCCTGCATAGTAACAAAGACAAGAGCAATGTTATATACCTTTCACAATAGCTAAAAACTGTCAAACATAGCTATTTATTCTGTCTGTTAGTATGATTCACATAGCTATAATAATATAAACAGTGGAAGCCATAAAAAACTTCATTAACTGCTGCATTATTTGTGTTCTTTTTAACCTTATAACGAAAACAACAAAACAGGTAGCAGTTAGATTGTCACGCCGATTAGTTTTAAAGTAATTAAAACTTTAGAGTGAAGATTTTGTCAAAATAAGGATGTTCTGGCAATAAAGTCATATACATGTATGAACATAATACATGGTATTTTTTCCAATCTTTGTTCCAAACTATTTGTACAAATGAAGACAGTGACTATGCTATTATTTAAAAAAAATGCCTATTAGATCATGCACGGCTTTTTCTAGGCCTCTTCGTGAATTTGTTTCAGCAATGTGCACCACTAAGATGAACAGCAGGAGAAAACCAGCATCCTTACAGTCATTTTTGTTTAGCTAAACATTTTGTTGTCTTTCCCAAACATTTCACATGATGGGAATGATTAAAAACATGTCTCAAACTAGATTCATTCCATAAAGTTGTGCCTGAAAAGCACATGTTTTATATTGATTTATTTTCCTGTTTGTTCTCCAAGTTTAGTCTCGACTGACAAGATATGTATAATCTTGTGACAGTGTTTCATCATGTTTTGGCCAAAGACCTGGGCCGGGTTGTTTGAAAGTGCTAACCCAGGATTAAAAGTTAACTGAAGTATTTATTTTTCTGGCATAAAAAAACATTGCTTATGTTTTAAGTAGTTTAAGATTACTAAAGCTCAGACTGAGGGACAAACAATAGCAGTTTTTATAATTGAAATGATCATCCTGCATAAATATGTTCCTTTATGTATTATTTATTTTATTTATTTTAAACAGAAAACCTCACCAAAACGTTTAAAACTGACATCAAATTTCTCGCTAATCCTGGGTTAGCTTAGCTGGGCATTGAATAACACGGCCTGAAGTTCATCAAAATCTAGTTATAAGTGACATAATTATTTTTAACTCTCTTCTCAGTGTTTGTAAATAATTTTATGATAAAACACTGTTACAAGTGTTATATTAACTAGAAGATGTCACTAATTTGGAATGGGGATGATTCATTCATGTGCAATGCAGGACTTTGTAAGTGAAATTGATCACAGAAATTAAGAACATTGAAATGTTGAGTTGGAAAAGGTTCATGTTGGTTGCCATAAGGTGTTGAAGGTTCTGTAGATGATAATTATTGATGAGAGAACGTTGGGACAGTAGACACAGCTTCTGATTGGCTAATTGCGAATTTGGGTACGGTAATGTATATAATCAGTTAATTAGTGTAGCTTCCTTACAAGACCATTATGTAGTGTAAGTACATTACACTGGTAAGTGATGTACTTGTAACAAAAGACAGAAGAAAACAGATGAAAATAGTGCCACTGTTTGCTATTTGGTAGCCTGCGAACAGGCTCATGTTCGAGCACAAGCCCGCAAGCGTAGAGGCGTAGACCGTACACGTAAACGTGTGTTGTTTTGATGCCCGCTTGCAATCACATACATTTGTAATATTTAACTCTTTCCATATGCAGTTGACAACACAACAAGTACGTCTTGATTCATTAACATACTTTCAACTGCTAATTCCTGCTGCCTCTTTAGTTTGAAATTTAACCAGAAATAGACTGGAACTTTGTTAAAACATCAGTAATACGTGCACTCAACTCTTCCTCTGACTCCAAATGTGGACGACTTATTTTTTATTGTGCGGTAAATTACCGACTTCATGGGGATTTAATCACCCCTCATCAAACATAATAGATTGACAGTTTTCTCGCCTTTCCCGCTTTTCGACCAATGGTATTTTACTTCACTCAGATGAAGCAGAAATGAAAAAATTACAGAGATCAGGGCAGGCTCACTTTCTTAGCGCTTCTTCACCAGACTCCTTCCCGCCGGATCACTTTACTTTTCACCGCTCGCGCGTGTGACTCAAAGGTGAGCCTGCTCACAGGCTGGCTATTTGGAAGAATGCTTGACCCATTTTGAGTTAACTGAATTCAGATTTGAAACAAGGTTTGCATTGTTTCCTCTTGCCTTAATTTTACAATGTAATAGCACAGGTCAAAATATTCACCATTGTCTACATTTATACCATTGTTGTGACTGAGCAGCTGCAAGTGACACTTGAGAACGTCCATCATAGGGACCTCCTGCTGGTGATGGGTGACCTTAACGCTAAGGTCGGCTCAGACAACATGAATTTTGAAAGGGTAACGGGAAGAGAAGGATGTGGACTGCAGAATGACAATGGAGAGAGGCTGGTAGAATGGTGTGCATTCAATAACATGTTCATTGGTGGAACTTTATTCCTACATTGCAACATTCACAAACTCAACTGGACATCCCCAAATGGGAGGGATCAAAACCAAATAGACCATCTCATGGTTAACAGCATGTGGCGCCGCTCCCTGCTTGACATAAGAGTAAAAAGAGGGACTGATGCAAGCACCCCTAGATATGACATCAGCAGACTACAAGACCCTAGGACTAAGAAAGCCTTTGTCCTACAGCTGAGGAACAGGTTCCAAGCCCTGAGTAACATAGACGAGTAAGACAATGAAGAAGAAGACGCTGTAAATCAACAGTGGAAGCAAGTGAGGAACATCTTTGATGAAGCAAGTAAAACCTGTCTGGGGATGCAGAAGACTAGAAAAAAAAAAAGAATGGATTACACCAGACACGTGGCAGGTTATTGAGGAAAGACGCCAGCTGAAGAAGAAGATAAATGACAGCAGATCAGCCAGACTCCGAGAGAGGTATATAGCGGCGTACACAGAAACCAACAGGCATGTTAAGAGGAAGATCCGAACCGACAAAAGGGCATATATGGAAGAGCTGGCAAAGGAAGCAGAGGAAGCGGCAAAAAAGGGAGAGCAGAGGAATGTCTATAAAGTCACTAAATTGATCTGTGGAAAATATAATGGCAGCAGAAATGCCCCCATAGGAGATAAACAAGGATAGCTCCTCACCACTGAGAAAGACCAAGAAGCACGTTGGGTAGAACATTTCAAGGAAGTCCTCAACAGACCATCACCAGAAGAGGAGCCTGATATACCAGAAGCTGACGAGGACCTAAGTGTTGACATCAGACCACCAAAGAAAGAAGAGATCATTGCAGCCATTAATTCTCTAAAAAACCACAAGGCACCTGGCAAAGACCGCCTCAACGCTGAACTGTTCAAGGCAGACGCTGTGACCACCGCAAACATCTTGTAACCACTTTTCAACACCATATGGGACAGAAGGAAAATCCCTGATGACTGGAATGAGGGCAACATCATCAAGATACCAAAGAAAGGAGCTCTCTCTGAATGAAGCAACTGGTGTGGCATTGTACTATTATCCACTCCTAGTAAGATCCTAGCGAAAATCATCATGAAGCGCCTATCACTGGCTGTGGACCTTAAACTCCGCGAGGAACAGGCAGGTTTCAGGAGAGGAAGGGGATGTATCGATCATATTTTCACGCTGAGAAATATTATTGAACAGAGTACCGAGTGGCAGTGAACTGTTTATGTGAACTTTGTAGATTTTGCCAAAGCCTTCAATAGTGTGCATCGACACAGCCTCTGGAAGATATTACGAGCGTATGGGGCCCCTCCCACCTTGCTGAGATCATCAAAAGTTTCTATGACAACTTTACCTGCTGTGTTGGCGATGGTGACATCTTATTTGAAGTCCACACTGGTGTCAGGCAGGGGTGTGTCATGTCCACATTACTTTTCAACCTTGTTGTGGACTGGATCATGCGGCGTACCACTGAGGATCAGATCAGGGTCATTAGATGGACACCTTTTTCCTACTTGGAAGACCTGGATTATGCTGATAATCTTGCCTTACTATCACACACCCACAAGCACATTCAAGAGAAGACGCAACGCCTTAACACCTTTGCAAAGCAAGTTGGCCTTAATATCAGCAGCAAAAAGACCGAAATTATAGCACTGAATACTACCAACACACGACCAGTCCAGACTGATAACGAAGAACTTCCTTACACAGACAGATTTACCTATCTCGGCAGCATCATCAGTAGAGATGGAGGAACTGACCTGGACATTCAGAGCCGTCTCAACAAGGCCAGAAACTCGCTCAACATGATGAATAAGGTATGGCGCTCCTCCACTTACAGTATTCGTACCAAGCTGAATCTCTATCACAGCTGCGTCCTCACAACTCTCCTGTATGGTTCAGAATGTTGGCGCTTAATGGAGAAGGATTTATCAAAACTCTCTACATTTCACACCAAGAGCCTTCGGCATATCCTACGCATCTTTTGGCCTAATGTCATCTCAAATAATGATCTCTTTGAACGGTGTGGAACTGAACCAATGGCTACCATCCTGATGAGGAGACGTTGGAGGTGGATTGGCCTCGTCGCTCACCAAGAAGCCTCAATTGCGAAAACTGCTTTGCATTGGACGCCAGAAGGAAAACACAAGAGGGGCCGCCCTAAGATCACATGGCGGCGGACGTTGGAGAAGGAAATCAAGGAGATGGGGAAGACCTGGGGAGGCATCAAGTTTATGGCAAGGGACCGACAGATGTGGAGGGAACATATTGCTGCCCTACATGCCACTTAGGCGTAAAGGGCATGAGTGAGTGAGTGAGTGAGTGTGACTGTATCCTTGTTCGAATATTCTTTTCTCAAATTTTGCTATTTCCTATAACCAATATACTCATCCAAAATATGTTTATACCACTGAAATAAACATTATGGAACACTATTCCCTAAAAGAAAAAACAATACTAGGAAGGGCTGAATTGTAATTACCTGCTGAAAGGGATGCAAGGGCATTGAGCAACCTTGCCAAGTATTGTCTCACTACTTCACTTGGCGATGTCAAGAGTTCTAATATTCCATTCTACAAAATAAAACATACCTTTCAGGAGTTATTCATTTCAAATGGCTGGGTAATTCCAATTGATTTTTCATAAACAAACACTCAGCTTTATTATGTTATACTTCTTCGTCAAATACCTTCTCACTTTCCCTAGACCTTGCTTTTGCAAACTGAAGTCTAGCTGAAGTATAGTCTTTTAACACTATTTTCATTTCCATGTACATAATAATATAAATCATTTTTATTATTTAAGTGACAGAATATACATATTACATTTTGATACTGCAAGTAATTATTGAGGATGCACTTGGGAGTTTGGAAAGTAACTCTTGTGTTTAGTATGAAGCGATTTTTCTTGACTTTTTAAAGACTAATCTTTGCATACAAGGCCTTACTCTTAGGTGACTCTCCAGGGAGCAGCCCAGCATATCATGGATAATGTAGCCATTTACAATGCTGTCTCGCTGTTCACCAACAGCTGCTTGGGTGAGATTCTACAGAAACAACACAAGAAAAAAGTTATTATTGAATAATTTAAGACTACCCCATAGCTACAACCATGGACAAATTGTGTTGGAAAATGCAAAAAACATAAACTCATAACCGTAATTCCTAGAGAATAAGTGCCAGCACCCCCATTCCCCCTTCCAATGTTGGAAAATGGTGAAATGAAAACTTGTGTTAGATGAAAGTGTTTTGTCAACACTGCACAGGGGTGGGGAGGGGCAAAATGCGTATAAAATGAATTTTTCCAACCCTTGTGACCAAGGTTGTCTGAGAGCTCGTAACTCTGATATTTGGCTTCTGTAACAGCCTGAAGCTAAATATGAATTAGGGGTTAAATGGAGATCATGTGATCAACGGGTGATGTCACAATGACGTCAGTTAATTTCATGGAGCAGCATTAATGTGACATATAAGATATGCTGGCTTTTTGAAATTAATCGCAATTTTTTTTAACACAATTCTCGCTAGAACACAATGAGTACATGTTGGTCTTTGTTTTCTTTTCAAAATCCGATGAGCTGCACAAATTTGCCCTGTTTTACCGGCATGTTACAGTGTTGTGTGATGGTTTTCAAATGGATTACCATTGAAAAGGACGTCATAATGACGTCACAGCTTGGTTTGTGAATCATTTTGATGGCAGCATTCAACTAAGCACAAAAAATAAAATAAAATTACAAAGACTCGCACTGATTGTAACATAAATTGCACGGTTTACAATGGTTTACAACTGCTTTATAAAGAAAAGGTAAGAGAAGATTTCTTTTATATTCAAGGGTTTAGCATTTGTAAACCGTTTGAAATTCGTGACAGACAAGTTATAACTACAACAAAAGACATATTCTTATACAGTTTGGTATCCTGATTCCAATTCCTTAAACAATTTTTTTCTAACCATATATGTGGCTAAATATCATTTAGGCAAGGTTAAACTCGAGCAAATGCAGCCAACTAGCATGCCCATCCAGCTAATATCATTTAGGCAAGTTAAATATGAGCTTACGCAGCCAGCGGTTTCCCGGTTTGGGAGTACGTGACCTGTGGGGCGGCCTTCAGGGGTTTTGCAGGGGTTTGTGGTTCATTGCATAATTCTTGTAGTGTATTCTGCTGATTGTTGCAGATCAATTGCACTGCTTTGCTCGTGAATCATTGAGGATTCTTGCCTCTTCGTTGCCTTTTGTTTTCTTTCAAGAGCTATTGTTTATCCTTGTTTATACGATAATGACGGCCAGGTCAACCCGTAATAGCCAAGCGGTGGCCTTCGATGCCACTGTTTCTGTTGCTGAGACGACTCGACCACGTTCAAATGATGCAAATCTCCCTCAATCAACTACACAGACGCCAGTCGTTCCTTCAACATCTCAAGCTCAATCTACTGATCAGCCTTCTCCTGCTCTCTTGGCATCGGTTGTCAATGAAGTCAAGCAAGCTCTCGCGGCCGAGCAAGCATCAAATCTGCCATCAACACCCCCAGTTTCTTCATCCATGAGTGTGCTGGAGGCGGCCATGCCTGGGGGCGTTCCTCCATCATCTCCATCTTCTGGCCAGCTTGATGCTCAAGTCTCAGCCCTGGCAGCCTCTGGCGTTGGTTTTCCGCCTGTTTCGGCAGTTGCTGCGAGCGCTATGGTGCAAGGTAGGCCTAATTTTGTTGTGCCTTCATTTGTTTCTACGTTTGCCTCGCCCATACCCGCACTCGCAACATCTTCATCCAACTCCGCTATTGGGACCGCGTCGCTCGCTCTCGGTGGTGTTTCTTTGCCGGTCCAGTTGCCTATGCTGCATCAGGCATTTGTGGTTGGCCCTGGGTTTTCGCCCATTCCAGCGAAACTCGTAAGCCAGATTGTGGCTGGGAAGTTTGTAGAGCTGAACGAGCTGCTTTCGGTCAGCATAGTTTCAACTGAGTCTGAGCCTCAATTGCTGCTCTACGGTCAGTTGGTGCTAACTTTGACACCCAAAAAGCCTAAATGGCGCATTGAGGACATATCGAGTTGGCTGGAGCCTTTCTCAGTGTACAGCCTCATTTTGTCGTCCCACTTCCCTCAGCGGTGGAGGGATTTGCTGCAATACCAGCTTTTGATTCTCCGCACACATCGCCAGTTCGCCGGTCGGGTCTGGTTGGCATATGACTGGGCCTTCTGTGAACATGCTGCCGCAATGAACTTCACGGACTGGTCGGCCATAAATGCCCAGTTGTTTAATTTCCACGCAGCTGGGGCCTCTGTCTGTCCTGGCCGTGAATTGTGAGATGAATCCACGGAGCCAAGTGGAGCTTTGTCTTCCCACATTATTTGCAAATCGTGGAACCGAGGCCGTTGTGTTGTTCCTTCTTCTTCATGCCGTTTCGCCCACAAATGCTCCAGCTGCTTTGGTCCGCACCATGTTGGAGCTTGCCCTGGCGAGCCACCAAGCCAGTCCCGAGCTTCACCCAAACGGCAAGCTGACTCTTCTCCTTCTCGCTTGAGCAGCAAGTCCAGGTG
This sequence comes from Orbicella franksi, assembly GCF_964199315.1. Lineage (NCBI taxonomy): Eukaryota > Metazoa > Cnidaria > Anthozoa > Scleractinia > Merulinidae > Orbicella > Orbicella franksi. The sequence continues at coordinate 20,223,768 of NC_138147.1, forward strand.
CTAAGCGATTCAAATATTACATTCTAATAATTGTCATTAGGCCATCCCTTACTGTTTTGACTTTGCTGTTAGGGTGGAGGACTTCTAGCGGCATATTTAGGTGCAAATAGACACTATGAGATTGTTGTTTCTTATTTGCCGCATTATGTTTGTTATTTTCTACCACACTATGTTGTTGTTCTTTCATTTTAGGATGGCGTATTTACCACTTGTATTTCTTGACCTTTTGTGCTTGAATTAAATCTAGTTGCTTCAGTTTTATTTTCGTGGCATTTGTTATTTACCGGGATGTGCTTCAATTAAGGGGTTTGAGTTGGGGTTAGATATTTTGGGGCCAGTTATTGACTCCTGTTCTATTTGTGTTCCTTTCCTAGCTCCTCTCCCCCCAGTTTCAGCAGTCATTCCTCTGCAGGCGGAGCAGTTTGCCTGGGAGTTGCGGCTCCATCCCCATCAACAGCAGGTTCAATTTGTATTGGATGGAATCCGTCATGGGTTCAAATTAGGCTTTTGCCCGGCACAAAAGCTTAAGGCGGCTAAGAAAAACAAACCATCTGCTCACCAGCATCAATCTGTCATTGACGACTATTTAGCCAATGAGGTGTCGTTGGGAAGGGTGGCTGGCCCTTTCGATTCACCCCCCTTCCCCCACCTCCAAGTCAGTAGCTTTGGTGTTATTCCAAAGAAGGGCCAACCAGGAAAGTGGCAACTCATTGTGGACTTGTCTTCCCCAGGGAGGGCTAGTGTCAATGATGGGATCAACCCAGATGAGTTTACGCTCCACTACATAACTGTGGATCAAATTATTCGCCTAGTGTCTTGACTGGGAAAGGGGGCCCTCATGGCTAAATTCGATGTCGAGTCTGCTTACCGCAATGTTCCTGTTCATCCATCTGACCGTTATTTGCTGGGGATGAAGTGGCGTAATCAGTACTATGTGGATCTGGCTCTCCCCTTTGGCCTTCGATCAGCTCCTTTTATCTTCACTGTGATAGCAGACATGGTTGAGTGGATCCTCGTGCATTCTTACCAGATTCCAGACCTGCCGCACTACCTCGACGACTTCATCATTGCCAGCCCTCCTGAGTCATCTCAGTGTGCGCACAACTTGAGCATTGCAGTGTCAGTATGCAGACGTTTGGGCTTGCCACTTCACCCCGGCAAGTGTGTGGGCCCTTCAACTGTGCTCGTGGTCCTAGGTATTGAGCTGGATTCCTTTAATCAAATCGCTTGTCTCCCCGCCGAGAAATTGTCCGCTTTGCGTGATCGCATTACTTCTTGGCTTTCTTGAAAATGGTGCAATGGGCAGGAGTTAGAATCTCTCATTGGCCATCTGCATCATGCGGCGAAAGTGGTCTGGTCTGGGAGAACTTTCTTACGTCCCATGATCGAGCTGTTATGCTGTTTTCGAAAAAGAGATCAGCCAGTTCGCCTTAACAGGGAATTTCACTTGGACCTCCTGTGGTGGCACCAATTTTTGTCGGATTGGCACGGTGTTAGCTTTTGGCTGTTCCCAGGTTTATTGCCAGAGGCAGACATCGAGGTGGCTTCTGATGCAGCTGGATCAATTGGTTATGGAGCATACCTAAAGGGCCTTTGGTTTGCTGGTTCCTGGGCTCCTTCTCAACAACAGCAGTCCATTGCTTATAAGGACCTCTATCCAGTTGTCATCGGTGCTCATGTTTGGGGACACATGTGGTGCAAGAAGCACATCCTTTTCCGTTCAGACAACGATGCTGTCGTCCATGTTTTGAATTCCAGGACTTCTAAAGTACCTTGTTTGATGCGATTACTGCGCAACCTGCTTCTTGCAGCCGCTGGTCATAGTTTTTCCTTTTCTGCACAACATGTACCTGGGGTTAACAATCAGATAGCTGATACTTTGTCTCGCTTTCGTTGGCAGGACTTCAGGCAGTTGGTCCCGGATGCACAGCCTCACCCTACTTGGATCCTGCCGGAACTTCTGGCAGACTTGACCTCTCTGCCTTAGAGCAACAGTACTTTTCCTTTTTGTCTCAAGGCCTCGCCCCCTCGACACACCGTTCATATGCTTCAGCTCAATCGAAGTTCATTTCCTTTTGCCGCTTGGCAAGTTACATCCTTCAGGGTCCCCATGCCCAGCAGACGAATGGACACTTTGCCTCTTTGTCACTTTTCTTGCGAGAACCATTCAGCATTCCTCTATCAAGGTGTATTTGTCTGGGGTTAGAGCCCTTCATGTTGAACAAGGGTTCCCTGACCCACTTATGAATTGCCTTCGTCTTCAACGGGTTGTATGTGGAATCAAGCGCTGTCAAGGTTCTCCTTCTTCTTCGCGGCTTCCCATTACTGATGACTTGATGCTGGTTATTTGGTTGTCTCTGGACCTTCGCCTGCCGGACCATTGCATGTTCTGGGCAGCTTGTTCATTGGGATATTTTGGCTTCCTATGCGCTTCCGAGTTCACCGTTCCCAACCTGTCTAGCTTCTCTTCATCTCTGCACTTGGGTGTTCAGGATATTGCGGTGGATTCACTTTCGGCCCCATCATGCATGCACATTAAGATTAAAGGTTCCAAGACTGATCCGTTTTGGAAGGGCTGTCTCATTCACATTGGCTTTGGTAGGCATCCATTGTGTGCAATTCATGCTCTTATGACTTACCTTGTGCTCAGGGGTAATGCTCCAGGCCCCCTGTTTTTGCTCCAGAGTGGTCAGCCCCTTTCACGTTCTGTGTTGATGGATTGGCTTTGGCAGATCATGGTCTCCGCCAGGATTCCTGGTAACTTCTCAAGCCATAGCTTTCGCATAGGGGCTGCTACTGTCGCTGCTTGCAACGGAGTACCGGTTCATTTGATTCAGTCCATGGGCCGCTGGTCAAGCAATGCCTGTCAGCTCTACATTAGGACCCTGTCGGATGCCTTAGCTGCCCTCTCTAAAATATTGGCTTGAGGAAAGTATTTGTGCTGCCCGGAATGCCTTTTGGAGCTTATCTCTGGTTGCTGTAGCATTATGTTCCTGGGTCTTTCCTTTGGATTGGTAGTCCACCACGGCTACCTTCCTAAGTATGTGTTTATTTTGCATTTGCCCAATTAAACCAGCTGATTGGTGCTTGGGGGTAGGTTTGGGGGATCGGAGGTACCATGTCACCCTGTCCTTGGGTACCTCCTTTCTCCAAGCACCAGGAGAAGGGTTTCATCTGGGTGGTTCCTGCTTTCCACGGTTGCCATGGATACCTCCTAGCAGCTTGTGGCTTTGGCACCCTGCTAACCTTTAAGGCACCAGCTCCCAAGCTTATCTATTTGCAATGAGTTTAAATGTGGCTAAATATCATTTACGCAAGGTTAAACTCGAGCAAATGCAGCCAGCTAGTGTGCCCATCCAGCTAATATCATTTAGGCAAGTTAAATATGAGCTTATGCAGCCAGCGGTTTCCCCGTTTTGGAGTACATGACCTGTGGGGCGGCCTTCAGGGGTTTTGCAGGGGTTTATGGTTCATTGCAAAATTGTTGTAGTGTATTCTGCTGATTGTTGCGGATCAGTTGCACTGCTTTGCTCACGAATCATTGCGGATTCTTGCATCCTCTCCTCCCTCCCGTTTTGTTCTTGGTCAGGGTAAGTATTCTTCAGGTAAGTAGTTTCCACTGAATTTCTTTCAGTGTGACGGTGCCGTTTAGTGGACGCTCATTGGGTGGTTCCTGGTTTCCAGGGTTGCCATGGATACCTCCTAGCGGCTTATGGCTTTGGCACCCTGCTAACCTTTAAGGCACCAGCTCTCAAGCTCATCTATTTGTGATGAGTTTAACTGTGACGTCACAATTACGTCATAACCACATGTATCTCGTTTGTAAACCATTCGAAAACCGATGTAAACCATGCCTTGTGGCCCTAAAAGGCATGTCTGGAATGACAATAACCCACAGGAACATCCTTTCAAAGATCTTAAAGTACTTTTTACCTTTGTAAAATGTTTTGGAGGAAAAATGGGCCTTTCTTGAGATATTTTTAACTGAGATATATTTTATTGCTTGTTACATGAGGTTGAAATGCCAAAATCCTCAATTTTGAAGGAATATGAAAGTAGCAAATAAAGTTAGGGAATTAGGCCATAACCAGATATTAGCAGTCATTTTATTGAGCAACTGATAGATAGTGCATGTGCCGCATTTGGTCCGAATTTGCAAATTTCAGTGTAAGTTATGGGCATTTAAAATATATGAAAATTCAGACAACCATGGACAAATTGTGTGGGAAAATGCCAAAAACATAAACTCATAACCGCAATACCTAGAGAATAAGTGCCAGCACCCCCATTCCCCCGTCCAATGTTGGAAAATGGTAAAATGAAAACTTGTGTTAGATGAAAGTGTTTTGTCAACATTGCACAGGGGTGAGGAGGGGCAAAATGCGTATAAAATGAATTTTTCCAACGGTTGTGACCAAGGTTGTAGTTATAAAATTGGCTACAATAAAACATAGCCCACCAGCAACCCCTTTATTGGGCCATGTATGTGCAGCAAGTCACAAGAATGTAGCAAGCTTGCAGACAGCAAGGAGAATGAGGAAGTCAACTTGCTCTGATCTTTGAAGTTTTTTCATTTCCACCCCAGAAATCACAGAAATTCAATGAGGTTACTACGATTATCAGTTGAGCAAGGAGCGATGAGAGTTTGGTGAATCTGTTTTAAAGTTTCACTTGTGTTATTGTCATGGGCAACTGGCTCCATTTCCAGGGGCAACTTGTCAGCCTTTGGTGTCATTGGCTGCAAAGCGTAGAAAATTGCAGGCAACAATATAGTTACCATTGGAAATTCTGGTACAAAACTGTTATTAAAAGTACCCCACGTTCTCTAGACAGAATTACAGCCACTTTTAATATGATAATGTATTGTTTAAAGAGATGGCTATTCTATTATGCAATGTTTTATTTAACTGATCTATAATAGTGTATCAAAATTGGAAGACAAGTTGCATACCCATCTAAGTGCCTGTAGAAGAAATGCTTTCTTCCTCTCAGGTAAAGTAAGTAGATGGTTTTTTATCTTTTCATAGTCAAGCGAGGGTCTGTATGGAACATCAACACTTTCAGAGAGCCTGTGAAATAAAGAATGCCAATGAACAGTTCTCTGAGTAATTAATTCAGCAACTGCATGGTTTGCTTTTGTGGCTGTTAAATGCGTCAGTAATCAATTTGTGGGAACATTGTTAAAATTCAATATCAGAGGTCTTTGGCACCATTTCAAATTCTTTTAGTAAAAGAAATGCATAGCGTACAAACTGTACAACCAAGAAATATAAAACTACATGTCAACCTTATGTAACACATAGAATAAGGAGATGTGGAGATATTTTATTAGCCAGAGAGGACCTATAATTACTATTAATATTGATTGACAAAGTATGGGTAAAATAATGAAACAATGAAACTGCTTTGACTTACATACCCAGGGAGTCCATCATTAACCAGTGAAGCTCTTAGGATTGAGCTTGCCTGTAAGAACAATAAACATCTTCTAGTTCAACTCAGTAATAGTGGACTAACAGAAAATTTTTGGAAACAATTACAAAAACTTTATCATGCATTTTCAACCTCCACAAAGGAAGGGTCTTGCCAGCATCTTTTTGCAGGGTTGACTCTATCTTTTTGAAAAAAGATCTGTGCCTGGGTCGGTGGTACCTTCTGCTGCAAGGCTCAAAATCTTTGCACTGTCCCCTCTTGCATACATGTCTATACAGTAACCGTTCCCAAAAGTCTCCACCCCAGAAACAAAAAAGCAGCCATAACTAGAGTAGGTGGGTTTCCACAAGTAAGCTTACAATAGTCTTTAGTTAATAATTTTAAGTCTTAAAAATCTTTCATAAATCATATGTAATTATTGACTGAGTGGGAGGGCCAGATGAGAAAATATTTGGCTCAGCAAAAACCAGTAACAAAAACCTAAGTTCAGGCTCATGACACCATTGTCTTGGTAATCAGAGAGTACAATAAAATTAAGTAAATATTCTGTGAGTATTTAAGGACGGTGCCTACTTATGTTAGTGTGTACACGTTCTGTGCATCACGCAAGCCATGGTTTAAGTGCTACATGCGCTGGGGTTGACATTGACGCAATCAACTACACTACCAAGTACATGACTAAAATGAAAGCAAAATTTTCCTACCGTGACCAAATCAAGTTTAATGTACCTGTACTTAAACCAGAAGTGGGAGGCACGGTGGCCTCATGGTTAGTGCGCTCGCCTCCGGATCGAGCGGTCCGGGTTCAGGCCCTGGCTGGGGACATTGTGTTGTGTTCTCGGGCAAGACACTTTACCCTCACAGTGCCTCTCTACCCAGATGTATAAATGGGTACCGGCGAACTTAATGCTGGGGGTAACACTGCGATGGACTAGCATCCCATCCAGGGGGAGTAGAAATACTCCTAGTCGCTTCATGCTACAGAAACCGGGATAAGCTCCGGCCTGATGGGCCACTTGGCTCGCATGCAGACTTTATCTTTACCTTTACTTAAACAAGGAACACCAGAATAGGAGCGTATCGCTAACCACTAACTGCTAACGTCTTCCAGCTGAAAAAAACCTAGCTGTTATCTGACAAAAATTATACTGAAATCCAACTGTAAACATGTACCTGCAGATGGTGTAGTGCACGTGCAAAACAAGTGCAAGATATGCAAATGTCTTAGTTACAGGGGAGGTGACAGGAAAAAATGTAACGGTACCGTAAAAGTTTTCAAAAAAGATGAGTAACTTTAAAAAATGTGCGGTTACCCCTACATTTTATGTTATGAAATGGAACTGGCAAGCCTATTCAACATATGATTAGTCTCCGGTTGTGAGCAAAAGATATTTAGACTGTAATTTAGCTGAACCAGGGGAAGGCTGTCAGACATGCTAAAAGCACTGCTACAACAATTTTGTTATTAAAAACATGCCAAAAATGGTTTTTATGTTACCATTTGCCATGTAGTTGAAAGATCTGTTTAAATGTGCTTGCTTTTCTGTATGTAACGGCTAATTCTAAGGAAATCTGTGAAGGAATATCCTTTCCTTCTTTTTACAGAAAAATACTGATGTCAGCATTTTTGTCAAGATTCAAGGCTAATTATCGCGAAAAAATGCGTGACTCCCCCCATTTTTCTTTGTGGATTCCAACAGCCCTGGCAAAGATCTACTTTTTCTGCATGGTCCTAACCTGGTGCAAAAACCTTTGTATTTAGTAGGCACCGTCCTTAGCATGTGCTAAATTTGCACAGTGATACATGCAGTGAATGTGAAAGCTGCAGCATAGTAACTTGGTACCTAAGTGCTCAAAGATGAACTTTAATATTTACTTAGTATTTCTCATTCACTGAGCTGAACAAGTTGCATCATTTTAATATTGTTACTTGGAGTACGCGGCCTTGCTGTGTTTATGATAAAAGGCAAGTCTTCATTGGATCCACGCCTGTAAAGTTCACCCTGATTTCTGTAGAATTACACTACTACAGTGCAGCTCAGATATATCCGAACCAAAATATATGCGTAATGCGCGTCAGCCCAATACGCGTATACGCGTATGCATATACGCACATACGCGTATGCATATACACACATACGCGTATACAGCATACACGCGTATGCCTGATTAGTATGTATGAGCTAACCTATTGTTTCTTCTTTTCTTATCAGGTCATTGTTGTTTTCAATGGCTTGACAGCTTGCCACAGAGCGAGAAAGAGTTTTCTTTATTTTGAATATGCGTACACAGTATACGCACGTATGCCTACAGACTAAGCAAAATGTTAGCTGAAACTAACATTTTGCAATTGGGCACTTGACTGGAAATTAACTGACTGAATATTGATTGAATGAACGATTTGTGTCAAATAAAACCGGAGATATAATTTTTTCAACGAGGATCTTCAGACAATAAACGCTTCGCAAACAACTTGCCGACGCGTGCCGAAACACACAACTTTTCCTTGAAGAAAAAATAACTAAACGTGAGCGGCACACCATAGAAACTTTGATAAACAATTTTTTCGTCAAGGAAAGAGTATTTTACCATTTGAATGCATGATCTGTATCAAATATAACCGGAGATATCATTTTTTCGACTAGGATCTTCAGAACGCTAATTCAGACAATAAACATTTCACAAACGACTTGCCGACACGTGCCGAAACACAGATCTTTACTTGTAAGAACATAAAGTTAACGTGTTAAAATAGGGAGTTCAAGCGACTGTATCAATTTTCTTCCCATTTTTAGTAGCTTAAGATCAAGTGTTGATAAACGGTAGTTTGTCGGTGAATTTGCGAAGTGATCGAAATATGATAGCTTTTATTGACCGGCTGACGTTTTAACAATATGCAAATTTCGCTTTGAAGCCATTTTCATTCTCAAGAAACATAATGTCCTTTGTTTGACTAACAATGCTTCACATAAAGAAACTTGTGGGAATGCATAACAAAGAGACATATACGCACATATATACGCGTATATATGCGCGTATATACGCGTATATGTGTGCGTATTGACATACGCGTATACGCAAAATACGCTCGTATGATACGCGTATGCGTAGTTCGCTTATATCTGAGCTGCACTGTAGGTCAGTCAGTATTTCTACTCCTCTCCCTAGAAGGGATGCCTACTTATTGCAACCCAATTATCCAACTGAGTGGTACTGCCCAATCTGTAGTACAAGACTCTAACCATTAGGCCACAATGAAAGGTAACTACTTTTAAAACCATAGATTAAATGGAATTAGACTTACTGTTCCTGGTTTGCTAACATCAAGAGATTCCCCAGCAGAGAAAGCAAACAGTCTTATGCAAATGTCTTGAAGGTACTCTGGTGTAACCTACAGCCAAGTGAGACAAAACGTCATGATGCTCACATAATCATGGCTTTAATTAACCTTATATTGATTTACTTTATACTAATTATTTGATTGTTTGATTGATGATTTACTAACTGCTTCATTATTAAGCTGTTTTTGGAGGCATTCTGATCAGCTTGGTATGTATAATAGTTTCTCAGTTCAAGCAACGATTTATAATCATATCAACAGAGGCATACAAATATTTGCTTTTCTAAAGGAAAGCAGTTTAGTAATTAACAACTACACCACTAACTGGAAACATCCATATCACTACCTCTGCTTAATAATGGGCATTTGGGAGAAAGAGGTATTCTAACAAGTTGCACAGAATCACTATTAGGATCCCTACAAGGAAATCTGCACTAAACGGAGACTTTGCTCTCAACACCAAGTAAGGTGTTCTGCAAAGTGATTACATGAAAATGGTGGTACTAGTAGTTTATACAAAGAACAGGCAGAGTCCAGAACAACCGATTGTAAATAAATATTTTAAGAAACATCCTGGAGCTATGTAATGATTGGAAAAGAAATACATATATTCAGTACAATGTACTGGTAGCCTTAGAGAAAATGTTTCACAGTGCCAATAGAAGTAGCATGCTATTACAAAACTAGAGAATAATGTTTGGTTTAAATTCAGGAATACAACAAAGAATATACTGGAAAAAACAGATAGAGTATTGCCAGTGAAAGTTACTGGCAGACTCATAGTTATTATGTACACAGAATAAGTTTCATTTTAAACCATTCAAAGAGTAAACTATACAGCCTGTAAACAAAATACAGTTCTTAGTCACTGGCATGGAGCAGTTTAAACTATATATTTCCAATTATTGATACAGAACTTTACCATTTTTCCACGGACAGTATCTTCTAAAGAGTCCACTAATTCTGCAGCAACACCAATGAGCTTGTGGTAGTCAGCCTTAGGACAGAAAAAAAAAAGTTGAAATATTACATGTATGATGTTTTCATTGCAACATGGCTGAATTTTTTTTTCTGATACCACTTAAGGTGTTCAGTCACAAAAGGTCCAAAGCAGAAGCTTTAGCAGTACCTTTTAGGGTATTGAGCCGAAAAAAATATGACAGAAGATATTTGACAATCAATTTTAGGAGTAGAAGGTATTCAAAGCAGTCATATTTATCACTATCAAAAATGATTAAAGTGTCAGTTAGGTTGTGTTCTATTGGGATCAACTGTTTTAACTGTAACCAGTTTGGGTTGACGCAGTTGACCTTTCTCAATAGAACACTTTTCCAACCGTTTTTGGATGAAACGCGGTAACTGCTGGGAATAGTCCTCACGCGAACTACAATCACATTACATAATCACGTAAATGCTCTTTTCAACCGTTTCAATCTGATTTGAGGCCAGTTGAAAAAGTTGATTAACCAAACCAATGGCAAAAGGTTTTTCCCCAATAGAACACGAAAAAACCCAACCAACCCAACCAACCAGAAATGGTTGATCCCAAAAGAACACGACTTTAATGTGTTGTTTTAGAATTGGTAACCCTTAGGGGTAAAAAAAAACATTTCAAGCCACGCCCACAAAACAGGATCTTGGCACCCCTTAGGGGTTCTTTTCAAAATTTCTGAGGAGCACATCCATCCTTTTATATATAGAAGTCTCCCCTGGGGTATATGCCCCAGTATATTAAACTCTGACTTTGTGTGAATTAAATTTCAAGTTTAAAATCAAAGCCGTACCATCAGGCAAACTAATATAAAGTGGTCAGATGAGTAGATCACCTGTATTTTGGTGTATCTTTTATGATATTGTGAGAGCCTCTGTTCCCTTGTGGTTAGCTGATATTGTAATTTTTTAAGCTGCTCACTATGAAGTTTCCTTTCTCTCTCTAGTTCAGTGGAATTCTTTTTAAATAAATTGTAAAGTTGTGGCTTTTCTTGAGATTTGAGAGTTGCTGAGAGAAACACTTGCAAGTTGTCCTTGAGATCAGAACTCCAAGAACTCTGAAAGATAAGAGAAGTAGTAAACAAAACTGCTCATTAAACTTTATTTAAAATTATATATATATGATAGTATATAGGTAGAAATGAGCAAACAAGATGTACTACTGACTCCAACTCTGATATGAAAATGAAAGTTGTTCATGACTAATAAAAATTTCAAATTCAACTTTTTCTTGGATTTTTCAGTGTTTGTTGTTTCTTCTCAACTTGCTTTTGGAGAGTTTGTTAGTCAAGTAATATAATAGTACAAACTGAAATTTTTTATTAAACTATCAGTCAGATAATCCTACACTTCACAGAAATGAATGTCTTTGGTTTATTCAATCTTGTACCGGAGATGGACAAATGGCAGATCATTAAAGGTCATTAACAAATCTCAACCAGATACACTGTACAATGCAAGGTTGTCAAAAGTAGCTGGCTGCCTGCAAAAATCACAATATACTACTTTATGACTCGGCTGAGTACTCTGCTAGGTTATTCTTCCAACATTCTTTAGGAAAGAATGCAAAAATCACCAAAGAAGGTATGGCAGTATATGGAGTAGCACCAACTAGATCATCCAGAAGCAATAAAACAAAAGAAACGTGCATGCCAAACTACATGTATGCAAGAGTCAAGAGGCTGTGATATGCTTCAAGCGTATGATTTATCACAGCCTCTAAATGTGTGTACACTTATACTTATAAAAAGCAGCAAGTTCTACATTTTTGTATTGTATCAACATTTGTACTATAATTTGTGCCTCAAGAATAATTAAACAGTGGTTTCAGGTAAAGAACAGGTAGAGGAAAAAAGATCAGCCCAAGCAACATCCAGGAAAGGTTTCAATGTTGTCAAGAACAAACTAAATCAAGACTTTCTCAACATACCTCTGCACTTTCACACACTACTATCATTTGTTTCTTGTATTTTATAGAACACCACACATCCTTACCGAAAATAATGGTTTGAAAGATGGATGTGAAGTTGGATCTGGAATAAATGGTAGAGCATAATAAGGAAGAAACTCTGTTGTCTGGCTCAGTGCAGCTCCTTTAGTTTCAAGATAATTCTTGAACACTTGCATGGATCGCTCCAACTGCTGCTTGTTCTGCAGAATAAATCATTCAAGAAACATCATTCACTGACTTATCATCATCTCATGCAAATTATTGAAAAAGGAATAAAGTTTTGTTGTTGTTGTTGTTGTTGTTGTTGTTATCTCTGGGAAATATTAAGTAATTGTTGTGGAGCAAAAGGTTGTTGTTATTCATCCTGGTTATAGTCAGTTTGACAAGGAGATTGAAATGTTTCAACTGCTAACTGACAGGCTTAATAAGGTGATAAGGTCAGCTGGACGAGCCCATTACTTTATATCATGAAGGTTGGCCATGATTGGTTCATTTCAAACCTCATTGTTCCTTTGTTTTAGTGATACGCTGTTCCTTTATGCCGCTTAACCATTGCCATGTGAATGAATGAATGAATGCTTCAGAAATTTGAATTCCACTACCCCTATTGACGTTATCTGGGTACCATTGAGAGATGTATTCATCAAAATTCTCACTAGCCTGGCACTCAAGTAAGATCAAGGAAGGTAAAACAACATACTTTTAGCAACAGCCAGGGATAGTGGCATTGAAATTCCAGAAATGAGGATACCCACCATAAAAACACACACAACAGCAACAAGAACAACAGGAGAATAATATTGTACAACAGCAGACTACAGTGTACAGAGGCAGCAACTTCTAGCTGAAACAATGGAGGATTTAAATGCACCAATCATAGCCAACCATGATGATATGAATGGCAATGCATTATAAACCAGGCCACCTTATTGCCAGATGAAGACTAACAGTAAGCAGTCAAATCATTGTAATCTACATTATAAATTGACTACAGTATATCAAATAAAAACCATTATTCGCCTTCTTATCAATCAAAGTGCCTCTTTCTTGGAAGGTTTACACAAATTTCATACTATGACTAGAATGAATAAAAACACTGGTCAGGTGCCAATTTTTTTGAGATTTCAAATCTGATGCAACTATCACAAATCCGAGAACCTTGTAATATGAAAAACTAAGCTTGTTAACAAGTTAATCTGGAGACCAATGTGGCATGACAAGGTAAGTGAACTGACTGAGTGTACCAAGGTCCATACAAGAAAGACTGAAGGCTGTATTTTCCCATTAGTCTTAGAATATTCTCTTGTAAGAGTTTAAAAAAGAAATTTTATGATCAATATAGCCCTTGTTAATATCTTTTGGAGGCACAGTGGCCTCATTATTAGAGAGCTTGACTCCAGGTCAAGTGGTCCGGGTTTGAGCCCAGGCCAGGGATGTTGTGCTGTGTTCCTCCCTCCACCCAGGTGTATAAAATGGCTACCAGTGATGAATTTAATGTTGAGGAGTAGCCCTGTGATGGACTAGCATCCAATTCAGGAGTGAGTAGAAATACTCCTAGTTGCTACATGCAACAGAAAGCAGAGATGAGCGCCAACCTGATGGGCCACCTCAGGTACTTGGCTTGTATGCAGATTTTACATGTACCTTACCTGTTAACAACTCACTACCTGTTTTTGCTAGCCAGGTAGGCATTAACATCACTCATGATGCCCACAGACATTATGGGAAACTCTGTCTTCGATTATTAGCCAATCACTGTGTGTCGTACAGGGCTGTCATTAAGTTTTGAGTCACCTGTACTCTCATTCTCCACGTCCATGACAAACTTTTACTTTGTGGGTCAATACTAAGAACAACAGGGAATTTCACCTGTAGCATCAAGGGGGAATCAAGCGTACTCGACCCCAATGACAACCCTGTAAGTCTTATATCTTGCCAATCTCTAGCCTGACCTTTCAACAGTGAATGGAAACTGTTTCTGGGTTGTTCTTATGAAAATGTTGACTATGAAAGAATGTAAGTCATACCTGGTTACCATGTGTAATAGGATAAAGGGAAAAATAAATATTTATGTTGAAAACCAGTTTCTGGCAAACATGATCAGTATCTTGTACAACATCAGGTATGTATTCATTCCATATCCTGAAGAATTCTGTGCACATTCCCTCATCAAAGGCCAATGCCAACTGTCTCTAACAAAAAGGAGAATCATTATTTCAGATGGTCAGGTTAGGCTACAATGGTTGTTGTTTTGTTATGTTTAATAACAATTCAAAGTAATTAGGTGTAGTTTCTCTGGGAATAAAAACTAAAATTCACAAAAATTACACAGGTAGTTAAGATTTTTCTAAATAATAAACAAATACAGTGATATTTAATGTAAGTATCATATTGTAAGTAGTGTTCTTTGTGTGGCTATCATAAAAAATTGAAAAAAATGCAGTGGAAGCTCTCTTAATGGAAACTCTTGTAAGTGGACAGCTATACTTATGTCCATCTTCACAAAACCCTGTTTGAACTCCCATACAAACGTTGCACTCATTCCTGTAAGACTAAAGAGGACATTTCCATAAGCAGTCACCAACATTTTCAGGATTCACGATCTACACTTTACCTTTGCTTTTAAGCTCCTGTCAGCGGACACCCAAAAGGAAATCCCATTATCCTCTGAATCTTATTTTTTTTAAATCAAATAATTTAACATCACTGTTTGTCAGAATGACTTTACAAATGAATGCATTTATAAACATTTCTAAACTGTGTCACTTCATTTAGCTGCAGCGAGACTGTTAATGTCAATGTTAATTGCAATTATGATTTGTTCATTAATCATTACGGGAGAGACCAATTGATACAGTATAGAGCCATTATTGCAGCATTGCATATTGAGGCAATAACACAAAACAAAATTATTAACAGTTAATGCAGAGGTATTTTTTGCATTCCTAATGTTCATTGTTAGTTGGGCGAGGTCTGACCAGCAAGCACCCAGCTATGCCTTACACCTTTAGTAGCAGCTCATGAGAACCATTCTCCTAAGCCGCCAGCTCCAGTTAAGGACACCTTTTGTTGTGTCGTGAGTGTGTCTGCTAACAAGAGTTTCCATTGAAACATTAACTTACAATGATGCAATAGTTTTATAGTAGCTGAAGAGTATTCAAATTGACATGTCGCAAAAATAGTCAAGATGTTCTCACTTCTAGATAACGAAACTTAGACAATTGTGTAGAGCTACTACCATTTGCATCCATCCATGAAGAGTGACGAACTTAGAGCGTAGTTTTACTTTTCAAACATTTAGGGTTTATCCAGTTACACGTCACTTTTGAACAATGAAATATTGACGGTTATGTCGTGAAATTTGCAACATTTTCATCTAATGAAATCCAGAGGTTACCAAATGAATGTGCTTAAAACTGCCCAAGTTATAGAGCAGTTTTCAATTGAGTATCAAAAGTAATCAGGCAATTACTTTCAATTTGTTCCGGTTTTACAGTTTGAGATTGGCTGAGTAGTCTAATTGGCAAGTGATTGGTTTGCTTTTGGTCTTACGACACTCAACTGAAAACCAGTCTATTACATCTTCATTGGGATTTAATTACTACCTGTATTTCTGTTTTCTGTGAGTCATTCCTTGGTGTGATAATCTGATTTGACTGCTTCCCTAGAGATTTGAGCTCATCCTCAAATGTAGATAGTGTCTTTGAATATCCAAGATAATCTAGATACTTGCACATTAATAAAAAAGAATCAAAATGTAATATGGTGTATTAACACTGAGCTGTATTTATTTATTCATTTATTCAATCATTCATTCATTCATTCATTTATCTATCCATCTTTCTATCTATCTATCTAACCTGGGTAACTGCACAAACAAGATACACTCAGTGATTTCTGTGTGTGTGTGTGTTTTCAAATCGGTTTGTTGTTTCAGTCTAGGATGGGAGGAAATGGAGCAAATAAAATAAATAAAATAAATAAATTAAAACTTTGTTACATGTTTCTTCATTCTTACTTTAGTAGATTTAATTTGACCAATGGGTCATTAAGGTAGTAAGTAAATGACATGAAAGTCAGTCTTAAAGTATTGAAGCTGCTGACCCCAACACTAAACCAAACTCCATGGCTGCTTTGTTTTGCATATTAATTTTTATTTGTAACATCTCAGTTTTCTAAGTTGATCATGTACTCATTCAGCAAACCCAATTTGCCCTGAGATTCTAGAAAGACAGTTGTGTACGTGTCATCAGTCATCATTAAATGTGATCACAAACTTGACAGAGAGAGCATATTTTATCTTGGTAAACTTCCAGCATATCACAGATATCCTTCCCTAGCTAGCAGAAGCAATATATTCTGATTGCTTGACTCTTATGATAAAACGATTACGTATGAGACGATTATCAGTCTGTGTATAGGATGATCAGTTGGCTTAGAATTCTCTCAACTGGGCTGTTGGGGCGACCCCACTTCCAACGTATTATTATTATTATCATCGTCCTCACGTAATGTTTGCTTAGAGTCCTTAGGGCCGAGACCAAAGCATGGTCCTGGGGCACTAGGGGATAGCCAGTTTTTAGCTTGATAGCACCCTCCTCAAAATAGTAAGTAGGCTAAAGCGTGAGCTTGTCCTACTCCATGCCCATTTATTATTATTATTATTATTATTATTATTACAAAAAATTAAAATGTAACAACTTACAAAAAAAAAATTATAACTAGTTAAAATAGCTAACTGAAAAGATCTACGAATTACAGTCTTACAAACACTCACAAGAAGCAAACAAAACAAAAAGTGCTCTAAAGAGTACATGTAACAAGGTCTCAAATCTTCTTTTTGTCTGTCCCGAGCTTGTTCTTCAAAAATTTGAGATAGGAAGTGAAACAGAAGGGGTCTTCATTTTTTGCAGAAATATAGATGTAATTTTTCTGGCCACAAGCAAACAGTAGTTAATGCCTAAAAAAACACTGTTTTCGGAATGAAAAGCAAATAAAATATCACGCTGTTTGAGTTTGATTTGCATGTTATATTTACAATTCCACCAAGAAGTAAAATTGATCCAAAATACCTTACTAAAATCACATTCAACAAAGAGATGGGTCAGTGTTTGACTGCCACTGCAAAGGTAACATTTGTCGTTCTCTGTTATCTTATCTCTTAAGAGTCTACTATTTGTGTACGGAATGTTGTGGTTAATCTTAAATTGAAAAACTGCCATATCACATATCATATCACAGATATTCTTCCCTAGCTAGCAGAAGTAATATATTCAGATTGCTTGACTTTTATGATAAAATGATTACTTATGAGATGATCATCAGTCTGTGTATAGCATGATCAGTTGGCTTAAGAATTCTCTCAACTGGGTTGCTGGGGCGACCCCACTTCTAACTGGATGCATAAAATAAGTTTCTTGTCAGGGCATTATATAATTTTTGGTTATAATAGCTTTTTTCACGGTTAACTTTTCTCATTTGCATCACGTTATAACCTAACATGCATGTGAGGCAATTTCGGGTTTTTTTGTAGTTTTAGCGTGAAATTGCCTGGCATCCACGTTGAATTACGTTGTAATGCATGAGAAAAACTAACCATGAAAAGGGCCTTCCAGATTTTCTTGTTTGGAGAGGTAACTTTTCAGCAATAAGGGTACTGCGCTAGGTAAACACAAATTTAAGCCAGAGGGATTTCCTTGAATGATTTCACTCATTCAATGCTGCAATACACCATCTGATGGTGTAGTCAGTACCAATCCACTTTAGTTCTCAGATGCACTTTTGTCAGATATAAATTTTGAAATGATTATTTTATGCATGGTGACCTCACGCTAAGGAATTGCAAGGGTTTAGGGTTAGGCTTGTGGCTACACAATCAACATGTCAAAATCAAATCAAAGTGTTCATGGCTTTTCGACTTTCACAATAAGTAAGCCTATCTGTCATGTTATTAGTCCAGTTGCATTACTGAGAGGGCACTCAGGCTAACCTGAGCGTTATACAGGCTACATATAATAGACCTTATCACGGTTTCGATGCCATCTTGATGGGTAGGCCTATTATAACCAGAGTAGAAGTCTGCACTCTAGTTTGCGTTAATAACGCTTCAGTCAACCTAACTATCGCTCAGGCTAGCGCGAAAAACACCAACCCTGTTTATGTTAGCTCCATCTTATAGCTTGATCATTAATACACTTACAAAGTCTGTAGTCTGTGATCTGCTCTCTGCATTTCAAAATCTGCTCTTTTTTCGACAGACCGCTATCATAGGTCATTTGAGATCTCTAGATCATTACTACATTTTTTTTTTTGTAACTCACAGGAAAAAAATAGAGATTCCAATACGGAAAAATATTGGAAAAATCGCTCATTTAAGATACCACGATTGGAATATTATTGGAAAACATCAATGATACCAATATTGATCCAACATTGGTAAACTTCAAAAAGGTATGCTAAACAGTCCTTGGAGTTTTCTTGGAAATTTATAGGTAAATTAATGTTTTAATAGTCCAATCTTGGAACAAAATTGGTATCTACGAATTTTCACCCTTGTCCATACCAATAATAATCCAATAATGGGAAATAAATTATTACAATACCATAACAACATTGGAATATTACAGGGAACATACTGGCATATTTATCATGTAATAATCCTAGCTTGGGATATCAATGGTGTTTATATTTTCATGTTTAAAATATTCCACTGATAGCCCAATGTTGGAGCAATAGCCAATTTTGTTGTGTACCAACACTGGTTTATTTTAGGGATAAAACTGGTATGTTAAACATGAATTATTTATAGGTTGGAAAAATATTGGTACATTTATTCCATTGCTGAAACTTTCCATTAATTACCCAATGCTGGAGAATAGTCAAGGTTTTGTAAACCCAATAAAGGTATATTTCTGGAAATTAACTGGAGTGTTAATCATGTAATTCTCCTAGGATAGGGTAATATTGGTAGGATATCTATTTCTAATTGAAAATTTTCATTGATGACACTTTGTTGGAAAACATGCAAGTCTAAGATATACCAACATAGAAATATTTCAGTGAATTTACTGGTGTCCTAGTTGATTAATACTTTCAACCTGGAATAAAACTGGCATATTTTTGACATGAGTAAAGGTATGTTACCAATACTGACTACCAAGTAGAAAATTATTTTGGGGCTTGAAAGTTAATGATGAAGTAAATGTTGCTTTTACAGTTTTACACTTGCATCAGTTATATTTGAGCTTAATCTTGAAAGTTTCAATGTTTACTGGCTTTTCCAGCACTGTCAAAGGGCAATCTTCATCTTGAACTTCATTCAAGAACTTGGCTTTCTTCGATCGCTGAATGTGTCTCCATGCTGTTGTGGGATAGACTGGCTCACCAGTGCACACTTCACAAGGACAATGAACATGACCATTTGATTTGGACAGTGTGGAAAGATTTCGAGAATTTGGAACTTAGAAAGCAGCTTTTTTAAACATAAACCTGCAAAAGTATGTCGACAAGTGTTAATGCCGATGAAAGCACCGACGAAAATAATGCTTTGCCAGAGGATTACAGAGGTAAATAGTTCGCAATGCCTGAACATCTCTAGTTCTTTTATATTTGGGATGAGCTTACCAGAAGTTGACAAGTTGTGCAGAAGCTTATTTTTTCCAGTTCTTTGTACTTAGAATGGAGTTGCTCTCACTTAGTTCGGTGGATGGCAGATAATTTTGAGCCAAGAGGTTCATTTAAAAAGGAAGAAATTTCACTTTTCAAAGGTA
The DNA here is from genome assembly GCF_964199315.1 of Orbicella franksi. Taxonomy (NCBI): domain Eukaryota; kingdom Metazoa; phylum Cnidaria; class Anthozoa; order Scleractinia; family Merulinidae; genus Orbicella; species Orbicella franksi. The sequence goes on from NC_138147.1 coordinate 20,243,251, forward strand.
TCTGCCCTCACAATAAAAGATAAATTTTGTGAAAAGTTTACACTGAAATTAAGTTATATTAAGCCTTAATTGCATATGTCGGTTGAATTTCATTCTTTGACAAGAGCCGAAATTTCTGGGAAAGCGTTACCAATGATAGATCGCCAAGTGTTAAGAGATATCGGCATAACGAGTGTGGGAAGGTAGTTGGAAATTCTCCAAGCGATTCAGGAAGAAGTTCAACCTGCAGGTAAGCCTAGATCTCCGATAATATCGAGTAATGACTGTGAGGCTTGTTCAGTGTTTTGAAATATGCTATTTAACACGTGAATCCAACAGGAAATTCGTGAAGTTCATTGCATTTTCTTCAAATGCCAAAAAGTGACCATCTTTAATTTTGTACTACTTAAGTTTGTCCCTTCTAGTATGAAACTATTGGATAAAGTATGGCAGACCTGTGACTATTTTACTTCAAGATGAGGCTAAACTCAGTATATTAAATATTTGTGCCTGCTGCACTAAAAGAAACCAAGAAGACCAGTGATGCACTGCTCAGCTAATTAGGTATCTCCATGTTCATGTCTTCTTTTAGGCTAGATTTTAATAAGCGGTCAAATATTTTTTTCTTTCTTAAATGATGTCAGAGAATAAAGAAACATGTGTTAAAACAGGAAGTTCAACTCACTGGAAAAAGAAAGTAAAGAAAATAGACCAAACGAAGTGGTCAGAGGCCAACAAGAACTTGTATCGTATGAAGTAAGTGGAGAGATAATACTTGACAACATAATAATACTTCTACTAATAATGTTTAAAAAATAATACTTAAATACATAATAATACCATCCTAATAAGATTTACTTTTACATACAGCAAAGCTAGAAAATGATTCAATTTTGAATGACATTTTTATAATAGGCTTGCTGTTGTACAAAGGGAGGCAGCAAAGATATGGCCAGGCAACGAGAAAGTTTACTTCAAGCAAAATCAGAGTAACCTTTTAAAATTGGAGGTTGTTCTATCAAGTTCTGTAGATTTCTCTTAAAATGTCATTAATTTTTTTAAAAATCAAATTGCTTTGCAAGTGGAGATACAGAAACTTTAGAATCAGGGGATGCAGAAACAGAGGTTCCTGAACACAACATTGATAAAATTTCAAATGAAGCTTCCAAAGTTGTTCTATTAGTGGCATTTAATGTCAATTCATTTGATTACTTATCTGTAAATGGCAATCTAGCTCCTGTTGCCAAACATCTTAAAGTCAAAACTCGAGGTATGGGTAAATATCAAATGGCTTGTCAAATAGCTAAGGAATTGTTAAGGCAACAATAAATTGTCTCAAGGGACCCTGCACAGAAGTTAAATTACAACCATATTAAAAGATCTGAGATTGAGAGCAAAAGGGACTTCAGTTTTTTATTTCGTAAACCATTTTCAAATGGCAGCTCAAAAAGTGCATCCAGCCACAGTAAAAGCCAGAAATCAGGCATCAGTGAGATGTTAAACAGATTAAGTTCAGACAACTCTAGTGTAAATAAACTCGATGATGAAGGCATTGCCAATTCCAATGTTGTTGATGATGATGATGATGATGATGATGATGATGTTGCAAATATGAGTGACAGAAAAGAGTTGTTTGCATACTCTCAGTCCTCTCAGAAGCCTTGAGCATGTTCTCAGACAAATAGCTTGTTAGCTTGTTACAATGTACTTTGAGTTTTTCTCTGGCCATCCTGGCTGCCAAAAATGGAGGCTCTTCATCAAAGTTAAGGTTGCATAGCAAATGATTGTTAAATGATCTAGTAATTATAACATTGTAATTTTTCCACACAGAGAAAATAATAAAGTTGTTTAAACTGGTGAGGCAAACATATTTTTGCTCAATTTCCCAATAAAATGTGTGGATTTAACATTCTTGGAAAATTCTACCTATATACCAAGATTGGTAACTTCAATTTAATATACCAGTAGTTTTCCTATGTGTTACAGCATTTTACAGTATTGGCAAATTAATTCAATATACCAAGATTGGCAAAACATACTAAAAACTCCACTTGTTTTCCAATAAATATTATCGTGTTCCAATAATGGAGAATTGATAAAATATACCGACATTGGAAAAGCACATTGAAAATTCCACTGATTTGCCAGTAAAACAAGAACATTTTCCAGTACTGGAATATTATTTTAATGTACCATGGTTGGTAACTCAAACCAAATTTTCCAATAGTTTTCCCAACTGTATATATATATTCCAAAGTTGGAAAAATATTTTTGATAAACCAAGCCTGGCAAAACAAAATAAATTCTCCAACAGTATTCCAATGAGAATTATCATTTTCCAATGTTGGGAAGTTTATTTAAAATACCAACATTGGTTTTTATATCATTTCTCCAATGTTAGTATTCTAATTAAGCTACCAATTATATCCCAATAGAAAACCACTGATAATCCTGTCTTATTCCAAAATTGGTATTTCACTTTTTTCCTGTGACTGAGCGTAACCAAGGATGCAAAGATGTCCCAGATAAGTTACCAGCAGTAGGCTAATTTTAAATTTTGCAGGGATTGATTTTATTTTAATACAACATACCTCCTTAATAATGGCATTTAGATCGGCTTCAATGGTTATAACTGCATCCATTTTCCATCACAACTATCTTCCCCTAGTAGAGAAAGGCAACTCATATTTTGCAAACTTCCGCCATGTTTGATTACTCCAATGTCGAAGTGGCTCATGGGATTGGTGGTTCCCACTCTTCGTCGGCTCGTACGCAGTGACCTTCCTTTCTCGTTAGACTCGCGTTTGTGTTCGCACGTGGAGTAGAAGAGTGAGGGTTAATTTCATCTGGAATTTGGATTTATTCGGTCAAAAAATGGCGAAGCATGTCACTTCAAAAAAGGTAAGAAAGTTATTTTTTCATTCGTATCTATTTTTCAACGAGGGTTCGATAGATAAGCCTTAAAAAGTGCAATCCTCTGTTTACGATACGTTCGAGTAAAGAACTTTGGAATGAAGTGTTGATCCTTTACTTTGAGTTTATAGGATAATGCCATGGATGAAGTAAGTTGAAATATCTTTTGAAACTTAACTTCTCGAACTTTCAGCAAAGTATGAGTAAGGAGCAGGGAACTTTGTGTCGCTGAAATCTGTAAAACACGTTTTTTGTCTAAACCACGTGTCGAAAATTATTGTGCAATAACCCAGGGAAATGAGCATGCATCAAGAATATTTCAGGTCTCATTTCGGAAATTGAAAAAGAGAAGATTGATTGATGGTTTGAGACCTAAGTTTATATGGGTCACATGAGTCTATGAGTTACGAGTAAATGGGTCTTTCAAATGTAAGGCTAATTGTTATGTACACTGAAACAGGGAGACCTTTTTCGAGCATCGATCGGCTGTGGTAGTTGTCAAATACAAAGGCACCTGTATGTGAGAACATTGCTTCTCTTGTCAGATTCACTGTATCACTCCAATTTTTAAATGAACAGCCCAGCAAATTGGCACTGATCAACAACTGGTAGTATCGCAAAATGCTGTACCTGACGCTGAATCCCTCTTTCTGCAATAAAATCAATACTGCAAGCTGGAAGGCTTCATTCTACACTTTTTCCACATCTAGAATTGCATGGGAGTGCCATTGCTTGCTGCGGTGGGTGGAGAATGTGATATGTGCTTAAACCAATGTGGTGCCAAGTTTAGACCTTGTAGCACAATTTAAAGACCGCAAGGGTAATTGTCAAGAATATCCATGAGGAAACTAGGGTACCTATTTCAGTAGTACCATTACCATGACTTGGGACGTATGAGGACATTTTTGGGGTCTGGCACTCTTCAATTTAGACATGCAGGCTAATAGTTTACTTTAGGACACAGCCTTTACATGTATTTTAAAAAATTGAGAATTGCATGTATTGTTCATTTCTGAACAGCAACCTTGAAATTGGAAAGGCACTTGAGAATTTGTGAGCCTCCAGGCAGAAGTGGCTTCATAATTGTTTGCCAGTTTTTCAAAGTGAAAATGGCAGACACAAATGCAATTTCATGATTTTGCACCTTGAGAAAATGAAATCATCTCACAGAAATGAGGAACTTAAAAGTCATTGCTTTTAGTGCTCCTCATTGTACTGAAGCAGTGAAAATAATATGGCCTTTTGCAATATATTTAGAACTGTTCATACCCGCTGTGATTTAGAGAAGTACTAATAATAATTACTATCAACTATTACTATTATAAATACATGCCTGAATCACGTTTTCCAGATGAGCTGTGTTCAAACTTATAAGTAACCAATGGAACATTTGCACATGTGGCATATCCATGTTGTAAACCTCATGAGATTTGTCTTGATATGATGTCTTGTCAGGACATCGCTGAGGTGGTCTTGGCCTGTCAGTGTGTCTAAATACTGTCTGTTTTTCTTGGCACTTGCTTAGCATGTCTTGAAGGACTTCAAATGCAGAAGAATGTAGAGAACAATAGATACTTATTGGGAGGGGGTTAATTTGTTCACCTCATGGGACATGCTCTTGGTCTGGCCAGTTTGGGGGCTGTTGGTTCTGTCTCATCAGTTGTTATGTTATTTTCACAGGATTCCAGTTCAGCTGATGATAAAACCATTTCAAGGTACTGAGCAACTACTTTTAAGAAGAACAGCTATCCATATTTTGTAACTTTCTGGAAAAGATGTTTTTTCCTTACAAACCCATGCAAAATTTTGACCAAGATCTGTTGGCGAGATTTTGATATCTCAGTGAGATCTTGGTGAGATATCCAAATTCCAAGGCCAAAATCTCACTGAGAATGTTGGAGATTTCTCAGCAAATATCTCTCCACTAGATATCAAAATGTCAAGACAAAAACCCACTGAGAATTCCAGATATCATAACTTTGCAAAATTCAGGAAAGTTAACACAATGTCAATGTTGAGAGAAATAGCCTCTACCAGACAAAAGAAACGCGCTGAAATATGACTCCACTGTTAGTATCAAAAACAACCAGACAGATATTGACAGATAAGGTCATTAAATACTGTATGATTCAGAAAAGCTTATACAGTATCAGACAGGAAAATCATCATTACTGAAATTAGAAATACGGGAGAACAGTTACTAACCTTTATCCCCAGGTCGACATCCTTTACCTTGAGCAAACAAGTATAATTAACCTGATGTACTAAACTATCTGTCAGCTATGAAGAATCAAAGAAATTTGTTTAAGTCTTGGTGTACTTTTTTTTTATTTAGTTGGCAGATGACTTGCCTGGGCCCTTGCTCATCAGGCAAGTGAGAAAGAAAAGTTACTTGCCAACAAGAAAATCCACTTGTCCTGGACAAGTGGTCACTTTTTTGAAGCCTTGCGGTACTTCCTTTCTTTAAGGAAAGGGTAAAATTTTACAGGAAATGTTTGTTTCAGCGGAGGTTCAAAGGGGAGGGGGATGTGGTGAGCCATAAGAATGTCTGCAAAGAAGGCTATATACTCTTAGGCTTGTTCTCAAAGGTTCCCTGCTCTTGTGTGGGGCTCAAAACTTGAGTGAAATGGTCATATTAGGATTTCTGCGCAATCACAAGATTTTTGTTATTTGGTGGCTGGATGAATTAAATGTTATTTTGTTATCTCCAGAAAACAAGTTGCCGAGAAGAAAACTAAGAAGGAAAAAATAAAACAGAATGGAAAATCTAAGGTCAAGCCTGCACTTGCTCCAAAAAAATCCAAACCAGGTCCAAAGAAACCTAAAAAACAGTCAAGCTCTTCATCAAGTGAGTCTGACTCTGATGAAGAAGAGGAAAAACCTGTCAAGACACTAAAGGCAGATGTGCTTGAACTCAAGGGACTGAAAAACAAACAGGATTATTCCTCAAGTGAAGAAGAGTCCTCTTCAAGTGATGATGAGAAAAAAGGGAAGCAACAAAAATCAAAAGCCAAACCAACTGGGACAGTGAAAGCTGAGGCATCTTCCTCTGAATCAAGCTCTGATGAAAAAGAGAAGAAGCCTCAAAAGTCAGCACCCTCTAAATCCCCTGCAACAAAAACTCAGTCCAAAGAAGGATCTTCTGAATCTAGCTCAGACTCTTCCGATGGAGAAGACAAAAAACCAAAAACAACAGTGCCAGTGAAAACAAGTAAACAGAAAGAAGCAGGAAAAGCTAAAGAAGCAACTTCTGAATCCAGTTCAGATACTTCTGATGAAGAAGAAAAACAACTAAAAACAGCAAAGAAAATGGAAACAAGTAAAAAAAAAGAAGTTAAAAAAAAAGAAGCAGCTTCTGACTCTAGCTCAGATTCTTCAGATGAAGAAGAAGGAAAACCAAAAACAAAGAAAATGGAAACAAGTAAAACAAAAGAAGTTAAAACTAAAGAAGCAGCTTCTGACTCTAGCTCAGATTCTTCAGATGAAGAAGAAGAAAAACCAAAAACAAAGAAAATGGAAAAGAGTAAGACAAAAGAAGTTAAAACTAAAGAAGCAGCCTCTGACTCTAGCTCAGATTCCTCAGATGAAGAAGAAGAAAAACCAAAAACAACAAACAAAACGGAAACAAGTAAAACAAAAGAAGTTAAAAATAAAGAAGCATCCTCTGACTCTAGCTCAGATTCTTCTGATGATGAAGAAGAAAAACCAAAAACAACAAAGAAATTGGAAACAAGTAAAACAAAAGAAGTTAAAACTAAAGAAGCGTCTTCTGACTCTAGCTCAGATTCTTCTGATGAAGAAGAAGAAAAACCAAAAACAACAAAGAAATCAGAAACAAGGAAAGCAAAAGAAGTTAAATCTAAAGAAGTGTCTTCTGACTCTAGCTCAGATTCTTCTGATGAAGAAGAAGAAAAACCAAAAACAACAAAGAAAACGGAAACAAGTAAAACAAAAGAAGTTAAAACTAAAGAAGCATCTTCTGACTCTAGCTCAGATTCTTCTGATGAAGAAGATGAACAACCCTCAAAAGGAAAAGCAAAAGAAACAAATGATGAGCCTGATTCTGGGTCAGATTCTAGCAGCGAAGATGAAGAAGAATCACCCAAGTTAAATGGGGAAAATGGAACAGCAAAGGATTCCAGTAGTGAAGAATCAAGTTCAGATGATGAAGAGGTAAAGGCCAACAAGAAGCTTGTTAAAGGAAGCAAGAAACGGAAGAACAGTTCATCAGATGAGGAGGCAATCACAACAGCTAAGAAATCCAAGAAAAATAAAGTACGTATACTTGGACTTGCTGTAGTTTCAATCAGTTTTTTATTGTTACAGAAATATTTAAAATAAATTTATTAAATTGCACAAATAATCAAGAAAATGAACACACTTACAAAAGGTCAACGAGCTCCTGCACTGTCTGTGTAGCCAATCAGATGGCATGTTTACCCATCAGTCCTGAAGTCAGTGGTTTATGTTAAAAGGTAAAATTCAGTATCTGAATCCACATACACACATGACAGACAGACAGCATTATAAGAAAACAGCTTGTTGGACATAACATGTGGCAGGTTCTTATACAATATACCACATTTTGAGGCAAAAGAAAAAAGTGCAACATTCTGCTGTTGTTGACCTTTAAAATCAAATTAAATGGCAAAATGACTGGTTAAAACTGTTAGTACTAAACATGATTGATCATCGCAGTTATATGCACAACGTGAGCAGCTATGAAATTAAAGCATGATAATTTATTTTTTCAGGCTTTAATTTCACAGCTGCCTTAGTCTTGTGTATAACTGCCATGATCAATCATAGCTTCTTGTCTTTCTCCGCAGTTCAAATATATGATCTTTCGTATGTTCACTTAGAAAATAGAATTGGAAAAGAATCCCTATGCTTCTGTCTGCCCTTAAAAAAGAAGAAACAGTTTTAGTGGTTACTTTCTGTATTTTAGGAGTATTCGCAAGAAAGTGCAAATGGAGATGCTGGAAATGAAGAGGGGAAAGGTCAGAAGGCTGCAAAGAGAAAGGCAAATACAGAGAGTGAGGATTATGGAGGCAAGAAGTTGAAGCAAGATGACAATCCCAACGAAAATGGTAGGTTCTGAAAAGAGTTTGTGTGTACATTTACTAAACAGTACCATGGACAATTATTACACTTTGCTGCTGTGAAATCCCTCTGTGGTTAAAATTTAATAAATGTATTGAGATCTAACAACAACAACAACAACAACCATTTTATTTTGCATAATACAGAGAATACTATACAGCAAAAGAATACATTAAACTTAAATAAGCAAAAAAACTACTCAAAATAGTAAAAACTAAACGAGCTGAGTAGTTACAAGAATTATTATACTTTAAATGGGTTGTAGGAAAAATAAAGAAAAGAAGAGGTAGAGAGAGAAAAAATATATAGATATAAATATACTATAATTAAAGATAGAGACTGTACGGACAGTCTGTACGGTCTCTATCTTTAATTATAGTATTCCGCTCTGCATGTATTTGCATCGAGCACTTCTACGATTGTGTGAAACCTTTTACATTTTTCTTTAGATATAAATATAAAAAGACATATAAGTAGTAACAGTACCAGTTATAGACAGAGCATTGTTTAATTAAGAGCGATAGTAACTTAAAGAAAAAATACTAAGCTAGCATTAAGCATAAGAACTTAGAAATTGCTTAGTCAAGGTTTGTTTAAATAAACGCAGAGACAAACGTTTTATCTCTTCATCCAAATTGTTCCAGATAGAAGGACCAGAGAAATGTAGATTGAATTTACTGTTAATTGACAATATTTTCTTTAATTCCCTTGATTTTCATAGTATTAGTGGTAATATAATTTAATTAACTTAGTGACCATTTACCCAACTATTTAATTATAAATGAAATTACTATGTTGCCTGACTCAAAAGATAAAATCTACAAACAAGATTTTTCCAACATAATGAAGAACTTGTTCTGAATGACTTTGCATCAATCCAGTGGCTAGATGTATTTGGTGAATCTCAGAATGTCAATCAGCTATTTGAGGTTTTCTTTTCTAAGTGCTCTGAAATTGTAAATAAACACTTTCCATTAAAAACACTCTCCCGTAGCGAGGTTAAATTCAACTCTTAACCTTGGATAACTAAGGTACTTACAAAGTCTATGAATTATAAGAATACTTAATGTAGACACTTCATTAGAACTAAATCTACTGCTAGTCACTACAAATATAAAATCTATAGAAACAAACTTACAGGTTTACTACGACTTAGCAAAAAGCTTTACTACCACAATTATGTTTTTAGCGAATCAGAGCAATGTCAAAAATGTTTGGAAAGGTATAAGGCAACTTGTTACTCTTACGCCAAAAGAATTCTTCAACCCCAAAAGGATTGTTGAAGACAATCAAGAGATTACTGATACCAAAGCAATAGGAAGTGTATTTAATAATTATTTTGCAACTATTGGCTCGAGATTAGCAGCTCAAATTCCCATTTGTGGAGCTTATACACATAAAGTTTATCTTGATACTCCCAGTAGCTCAAGTTTCTTTCTTTTACCAGTTACTAATTTTGAAATCATAGAAAGATCTTGGCAGGAAATATTTTCCCAGTGCTCATTCTTGTGTCTTCACTACTTGTGCTTCAGGCCTGAAATGTTACCCTGCTTGCAGCTACATGTGTTTTCATGGTGGTTAAATAATTATTAACCACATTATTTTTATTGCATCCGAGAGTAACGAGAATGCATGCTAATTTTGAATGACTCCCTATGACTCATTTGAACAAGAAAATTTGAGATTTGTTGCTTGTAAGTGGTTCAGATTTAAGCCTCCCCCAATGATTTTTTCAGCGGTGAATGACACCCTCAATGCATGTGCATGAGGTAGCATGGAGGCTTTCTTCACAATTCCAGTTGTGGCTTTGATGTGGAGGTCATTGGCAGCAGTTCAGGAATTCTTTTTCTCAAATCAGCCATAGCATTATTCAAGTGTCTTAAAGCTAACATTTATTTGTGTGTGATTCCTTGGTTGTGAACTCGTCACATTTGACAATAAACGACTGTTGAATCATGATTAATAAAACAAAACCTCCAAGCCACAGAAAACAACCATGGCTTGTTCAAACAGGATAATACTTCTTACACCCCACCAAGTTATGTAGCTTGGCGACAGCAAATGGCAATAATTAGGGTCATGAGACAAATTTATGGATTCTGCAAGCCAAACAAATAATTAGGTCATATCCCAAAGATCATTATAACTTATAATTAACTCTCTGGAAGCCAATGCCTCATGCACATCAAGGCACATTTAGCAATTATAACATTCTCCATCAGACTGCAGCCACACAACCTATTGAACTCACTCCCTAACCTACGATTACTCCATTCTAATTCTAATTGGGTAACTCACAAGAATGTGATGTTGAAGTGATTTTCAAAGGTCAAAGAGCTCCTGCACCGTCTGTGTAGCCAATCAGATGGCATGTTTACCCATCAGTCCTGAAGTCAGTGGTTTATGTTAAAGAATGTTATTCTACCTGCCTCAGAGAAGGTTTGACATGTTGATCTTACTCCATCCATGAAAAGTTTATTAATGTACTATAATAATTGTTTTTCAGTTTCTCTTTATGTCGGAAACTTGTCATATGGAACCACTGAAGAGAGCATTCAGGGTTTGTTTGAGGGAAATGGTTTAACTCCGACAAGTGTTAGACTAATAACAAAGAATGGAGAATCAAGAGGGTATGTACTGTAAAAAACGGTTTTGCTTTTGAAATCCTAATCAGCCACCTGGGAAAAAAAGACATTCTAGGTTTGACATCAAAAATCCAAATAAACCATATTTTTTCGGTTATAAGACACACCATAAACTTTTAGGTATACATGTGTAAGGGTATCAAGTTTACAAACTGAAAATTTCTCCTAAAGCATTTCAAAGTCTTACCCACATTTTAAGCTCTTTAATAGAATAAACTTATTAAATGTCATGCCCACTAACTTTGACAGATGTTTGATCTATTTCTAGTATTTTGTTGACAGCTATTTCTTCATTTAACACAGGTTTATCATATAATTTTGAGTGCAGAATTAGTTGTTGCATTCTTGAAACATCCATAACTTACTAACCAGGCATTACATTAGACTATGAAAAACTAGTTTCCAGGATATTCGCCAAAAGATGGATGGAAGGCGTGGAGGTTAAAAATTTGTCGCAGAACAAACGTGTGTGTTTTCATCACTGATTTAATAGGCCAAAAACTACTTCAAAGTAATTGATCATCTCTTCAGAATTTTTGAGGTTGGAAAGCAGCTGATTTATTACTACTATGGAACAATTTTTCTGTGTTATGTGGAAAAAATCTCTGATTATGCAATGATGTTTGACAGGTTTAATCATCAGTGAAATTTTGCAAAATTGCTTTTTTTGGCACAAACATGGTTAAAAGACGTACCTTGAGTTTGGATCAGATTTCGATCGAACAGGCGTACTGTCTTTTTTTGGAAAAAATCCATTGCCTTATAAACAAAAAAAATGCGGTGAGCAGTAGACTAACAGAAATCACTTTGTCTAGTAGTGCTGGACGTGCTGACTATATTTATTACCCATGGCATGAGATACATGAAAGTAAGGAACTTATGTTCACACTCAGTGCCCAAGCACAGTGCTGCAGCATGATTCCCGCTGGGCACTAATGTGAACACACCTTTTTCTCATGCCAGAATTCAGAGCCCAGGCACAAGGTCTCAACCTTGTACTCAGGCACTAAATGGTCCTAGGGTACGTGAAGTACCCAGTGTCTGAACACATCTCTCTGTGACCACAGCCTAAGACTTTTCAATACCAAATGTGCATGCTTAAAGTTTAATAATAGTGTAGTTTTCTTTAACTTTTCATTAGCCCTCGCAGTTTTCAAGCTTTCTCCAATATTGCCTTGTCACTGGCTTCCATGTATCCTGACTAATCATTTCCTCCTAATGATCCTGTCTGAGAAGTGATGATGTGATATAATAATACATTTTATGTTCTGTAACCTAAAGGTTTGGCTATGTAGACTTTGGCAGTCCAGTGGAAGTTCAGCAGGGACTTGAACTTGATGGCACAGAACTTGATGGCAGGACACTGCGAATAAACATGGCAGAGGCAAGACCCTCCCCAAGTAATAGAGGGCAGGGGAAATCACCACGTGGAGGTGGATCTGGCAGGGGTCGTGGTAAAAGTACTCCATCAAACACCTTGATCTGCATCGGCTTATCATACAACACTGATAATGACTTACTGAGTGAAGCTTTTCCAAACTGCACTGGTGCACGAGTCATAACAGACAGAGACACGGGCAACCCAAGGGGGTAAGTAACAATACAGGACATGCTGTTCCATTGTTGTTCTTTGTGACAGACTTACCAGTGTTAAGTGCATGGTTGGTGGATGTTTAAACTGCGAAGCAAATTATTATTCTCTGGATTGCAGATTTATTATGGGGAATATCTCTTATTTTCATTATTTCTTGTGTTTTTCCAACATCTCGGGACAGGTGCAAAGGAAACAAGTTTTCAGACTTTCCCTTTGGGCAAACTCTATGATGTACTAGCCTGAATATCATTCTCACTAGCCCTTAAAAGGTTAATCTCTGACAGTACTTCTGTAGTATAAATTTCTTCTAAAATTTTCCCAAAAACTTCACTTGCCCATTGGCCAAGTGATGGACACAATTCACTAGCCCGACAGGAAAATCCAGTTGCCCTGGGCTATCAGACACAACTTTCTTGGCACACTATGGGGAATTGTTTTAGATATCATGATCTGTTCTTTCTCAATCCTATGTCACATATTTTGGTCTTGAATTTACATGCCTTGTGTTTAAGTGTACATGACAGATATTTTTTTATTTGCTCGATGGAATCTTTAAGAGGTTGTAATATAATTTCACATCTTAATATTTTAAGACACTCAGGGTCTTAAAATAACTGAGGAGAATTTGCTGCCTTTGTTATTATATCTGCAAATGGTTAGACATTCAAGTCTTCTCGGGTAAGGACTATAAATCATAGGCCCTGTCTCCTGCATCTTCAGTGTTACATGGTTAGCAGGGGACGTTAAAGAACCCACACACTTATCAAAAAGAGTAGGGTACGTAGTTACTGGTGTTGTGGTCTGGCCTTATCTCACGGGTTGGTGCTTGACATAGGGTTAACCTCATTGCACCTATCCCCTTGGAGAGAATTGCCTGAGAAATTGCTATGCTATAAAAATAGAAAAAAATGAATTTTAGTTTTTTCACTGCGTTTTAGCCATCTGAAAATAGGAAATTTCATTCCAGTTGGGTCCGAAACTGTGGGGGTTAGGACTTGGGACTAGTCAGGCTGTGACATCAAAACAAGAATGTACGTGAATTTATTATCAAAACCAAACAAATAGTGAAATACACTAGGAATTAAGCAATCAAATGTAATTCCAAGTTTAGGTCCAAATTGTAAACAATTTCAAGAGATATGTAGACCGTCATTCTTGTTTTGACATCACAACCTGCCTAGTCCCAGGTCCTAACCCCCCCAGTTTCTGATCCAACTGGAAATGAAATTTCACATCATTTTTCAGATACTACTATTACTATTTACTACTATTACTATGCATGGAGTCAGTTAATTCTCATGAGTACTCTTTTTCAACTTTCATCTTTCGTTAAAAACTTACAGAGCTCAGTCACTAACTGCAAGTTTGTGCTATTTTGTCCTTCAAAGACCACAATGTATTTCAGTGTATGCTTAATTTACATGCAGTTATTGTGTTTTCTTTTTTCTTTAGCATTCTGGAATTACAGTTGCTGGTTTTGTCTTTTTTTTCAGTTTTGGATATGTTGAATTTGATAGCGTGGAGGATGCACAGTCTGCAATGGCTTCAATGGATGGAAAGGAGCTAGATGGTCGTTTTCTAAGACTCGATTTTGCTGAGCCACGGAATTCCACACCTGGCAGTGGAGGTGGTAGAGGTGGTGGTAGAGGAGGTGGCAGGGGAGGAGGTAGAGGTGGTTTTGGTGGTAGGGGAGGTGGCAGAGGTGGCTTTGGTGGCAGAGGAGGCTTTGGTGGAAGAGGTGGAGGACAAGGTAAGTTCATTTGTAGCCTGTAACATCTGCTTGTACTTTGCATGTCTGACATTATTATTACTTGTGTAATGTTATGGTTCAATGCGTAGTACCAGCTATACCATCTGAACACTGCAAGACTGTGAGGTATTTTTTCATTTTCGTTTTTTTTCATTTTCCGGAATTAAAGGACCCAAGTCAGCCTTCGCTATTCTCTATGCCATCAAAATTATTGATAATGCATGGATAAGTGAAATCTTATTGCTTTACTGTACATTGTAATCCTGAAAGCATGTTTAATTATCTTAAGTAGTTTCACAGTGATTTCCCTCATTTCAACATGATCTGAATAAAATATAATAGCCAAACTTTTGCATGTACACCAAAACAAAGGTATGGCTGGTAAGGGCCCTTTAAAGCTGGAGCTCCTTGTACATCTTAAACTGTTTACAGGTTATGGTTGTAAGTGTTTATGTTGAAGTGTGTATCAAATAATGCTGTAAAGCCTATTGACCATGAGTGACTACCTAGTGACAACAAAAGTTTCTTCCACTTGTCTTTTGTTCTAATCACTTTTAACACAGTTGATTCTAATAGTCTCTGTTATATTTTGTTCAGGGCGTGGTGGTGGCAGAGGAGGGACCCCACCAAGTGCAGCACGCAAAGGAAATATCCAAGAGTTCAAGGGAACTAAAATTTCATTTGATGACTAGTTAACTTTTAGTCATCAAAAGTAACTTTTTCGTTCTTCTTGAAAATTCTTAAATTATTATGAGCAAATCAATTCTTAAAGCAGTGATCTTAGAATCAACTTCAGTTTGTATATAGTTGAGAGTTTTTAATGTGTGTAGCTTGGCTTTTCTCTCAGACATTTTAGGAGACACCTGAATATAGTGGCTGCAGTAATGATACTGTCCTCATAAGATTGAAGTATAGTCTTCCTCAGACTAGTTAATAGTGCCTGCAACCACTGATTGTCAACTACAGCCTTCTTTTAAATGTTTGCTTTGTTGCTTTAAAATGTTCAACATGAGATATTTGATTATGCATCTAGCAGCTGTAGTAAACAGATCTGAAATGAGCCAATATGGAATACAGTATAGAATAGGAATGTGTACTTTCAGATGACTGAAGTCTTTCTTACTGCTACTGTAAACCAAGACTTTTGTTATTTATTCTACAAATGTCATTGTTTTATACTGTTAATACCAGTAAAGCAATGATTGAAATGACTTGATTATGTGAAGGTTACTAACTTGTTTGATGCAAATCATCAATTAAAGCAATGCACAAAATGACTGCCCAGCTAAAGATATCATTGAAATGTACAATGTATAGATGGTGTGTGAAAATTTGCAGCATTAAATTTGCTTGTATTATTTTATCTTGAACAAATATGTAACATATTTAGCAATGTGTGAAATCATACAATCAGATTCTAAACAAATCAGAACATATATCCTTTTAATCTTTTGGCTTGGCTTCATCATGATCTTTACAAATAAACAATTTTTTGTCACTTCTGTGGTCTGTTTTTACTCATGACATTTATACTGTTAAGTAACAAAAATTTAATTTTAAAATAACTGCAAGTTTTTCCTAAAAAAACATCAGTTAATTAATGTGCATGTTGTCATTCTCCACTGCATAAATACGATCGTCCATCAGTCTAGTCAGGTTTCATTACATGTGAGATTTTGGTCAGTGGGTATTACCATATTAGAATTTTAAAGCTAGTCATTTATTTCTTGTAATGGCCAATTCCCTCTATGAGACAAGCCTGCAAGGAATCATGGTAGTTGTACTCATCATCTTGGACTGGAGGTTTTTTATTTTCATGAATACAACTACCATGATCCTCTGCTCGTACGTCTCACATAGGGAATTGGTCATTTTTCTACTAAGTATATATACATACAGGTAAAAGGGTTGTTACCTATTGTTAACTTGTATACAAGTGAAAGGGGTGCAAACTAACTTGCTTGTGTAAACCTACGTCTGCCTGTCCTGTTGCTGGACTTCTGTTATCATGGCTAATTTAATTACAGTATTTTCAAAATGGTGTCCCCAAGACATCAACATGCTGTTGCTAAGGCAATACCAAATCTGATAACTTGTTCTGAACACAGCTTTAGCATGCCTTCCACAGTTCTCAGTGCTGATGCAAGCAGCTGTGTATGGCACAAGGAAGTAGTGTCAGTACAACAATAGCTAACAATCATTTTATTAGCTGTATGCCAGTGCTATGCATACCTGTCTGTGAGCAAGCCATGATAACTATGAGAAAATCTATTCATGGTTTCCTTTTCTTTCCTATATGAGTATGGGGCTCTGCTTGGCAGCCCTTTGGGCCACCACAGCTCTGCTGGTATGCAGATTTAGCCAAGACTAAAAGCAGAGCTCCTGATTGCCATAATTAACCATAAAGGAAAATGAGGATTTGTTTTTCTTGAATCAGAAACTAAAAAAAAATCATCAAGTGTGAGCATGTAATTGTTCAGCATGTGGTTTCACTATTTCTTCCAGTTAAGTTTGAACAAACCATACCCAATAAGTGTACCCAAGATTGTAGTAAATACATGTGTAATATAATCAGGGACTTTCCAAGAGATGATTGTGCAAGGAATAAATTATGTCAGAAAGTCAACAATGAGCCAGGGGTTAATTTGCGCCATAATTTGAGCCCACGACCTAATCAAAAAACCAGTACCTGGTCAGAGAAAAACCTTGGACTTTAAAGAAATGCATGACCTCAATGAGCTCTTAACCTGTGGTTCTGAATGAAATTTGGCTTTAAAATCTTGATACAAAAGGTGGCACAGTGAAACATACAAAACTAATTAGTTGAGTACAAATATTAAAGATTTCAATGCAAAATCATACAGAATATTGCCTGATTCTCAGTCAACAATAAGGCTAAAATAAGATGATATTTGCAAGACTGAGCAGGTTAATTCTTCTAGTACACAGCAAATTGTCAATGGGAAGAAACATTTGCCTGCCAAATTAACTGGTCATACAGCATTTTGCAAATTTTAATAAATCTTGACAAATATATAGGCCAGGTATCTACATAATTAAAAATAAGTATATAAGATGACACACAAAAGGAATTCATCATCATATTGCATGGACATGGTAACAGGTTATTGAAAAATAATGTGACATTTGCGTAGAAAGTTATTTCCATGAGTTGTAGGCATTATGTGTTGGTGTTAGGCTGCATCATTCTGTGATGTACATGATGAATATGACACTAAAATAACCACACAAGACAGCACCAAGTACGTCCAGTATACATGTCAAACATAACCTGTTCCATGTAATAAAGGAATTAATGGCCATTTCAGAACAAACTGCCCAAGAGAAAATAATAAGTACAAAAATTTAACAATATTTTGTTTAATATGACTAAGATCAATACTAGGGCATCAGTATTCATGATGTGACCTTCCTCACTGCAGTAATAAGCAAAGCACTGTTTATATGATCTTTTGATTCCAAGGAGTATCAATGTATTACTAAAGAGCTGCCAATAAGCCATCTTTTAAGCGACGTTTTCCAAGTTCTGCCAGGGCCTGCAAGATACAAATTATTTACAAAAATAGTCAATAAGAGCACTGACATCGGGCATTTTGTGTGGATGTGAAGACTGAACATTTTCCAATCTTCCTCTCTTCCTGTGACTGCTTGCATCCCTCTTTTCATCCCTCCCATCTGTTCACCTCCTTTCTTTTGTCTCTCTTTGCTTGTTCTCCTTCCTTTGCTTCCCACCTTTCTCCCCAACCATCTCATTCATGCCTGTCTACCTACATGGATCTGTCTCCCTTCTACCTGCTCTCCCTGCCTTTCTGTCTCCCTTGCTCTCTCCATGCATTCCCACCTGCTTTCTTGCACCCTCCCACTCTTTCTTTTGCCTGTATCCCTACTTGCCCCTGTCTTCCCCCCCCCCCCTCGTTCCTTGCTCCCTTCCTTAATTCCTTCCTCTCTGTACGTAATTGCACACAAACCTTGAATGATCTAGGTTCATGTATGGCCAGTTCAGACATCATTTTTCTGTTTAATTGGATGTTACACTGTTGAGGTAAGAGAAATAAATTTGTTTTAACTATAAATCCAAGCTGTCTATTTGAAGACTGAAGCTAGCCCATCTAAATCTATATTACTGCCACATGGGTGAACTCTTCATGTCTAAACTGTGTTGTCAATGGTTGGCAGGAAAGCTAGATAGATACCATAAATTGTTTGTACTTCATGATGCACTGCTACATTAGTCTGCTGTGACAACATCTCAGAGCTCTGGTCGAGTTTTCAATTTACATTTCAAGAAACATTCCTTTTAATATGCTCCTGATGAAAATGAAAGTACTTTGAAGCAAAGTTTCCTATATTACATTTTTAAAAAAGTACTTAATCAGCCACTCCCCACTGGGGCTTTTCAGGACCAATACTTGATGAAAATTCTACAAGTTTTGTTTTAAAGGGGCAGTATCACGAGAGGTCTTCTAAGGTTTTTGTGCAAACTATGCTAAAATTATAAAGGTGCACCCACTGATACCTTAAAACGACAAAAAAGAAAAAAAGGCAAAAACTCAATCGCTAAGAGATCAATGAGTTTTAGTGATTTTCCTCCAAGTAACATTGTCAAACTTGAAAACATCGGCCCGATATTTTCAAGGTTTAGACCACTTCTTTCCTACTCATCCGTTGCCATAACAGTTAAAAACAACTTTTGTGACTAGTACCGTGCATTTTAGCAAGGTTAGGCAACTACTAGTGGATTTCCAATTAATACCAACACCTTCATTGGACTTTTAAGTAACACTAAATCTTGGTTAGACTGCCCCTTAAACCAGGCGCAGCATTAACTGATGAAGCACGAACTGACATTTTACAACGCAACGCTTTGTGGCATAAGCGACAACTTCCCTTCTTGAAGAGTGCATTAAATGAACTTACTATACATAACTTTCACCCGACTATTGATTGGAAAAATAAAAATACTATTGAAACTGGGTCTCACTATTTTTGGGGAGGGGGAATGGTTGGGGGTGGACTTCCTACTTTCAGGGGGTTGCTACTTTTGGGATTCATTAATGGCCACAATTTTTTGATGTTACTTTCGGAGGGTCGCTACTTTCAAGGGGTTGTTACTTTCAGAAGTTTATGGTGCATATACATGCAGCAAAATCAGCTGTGTCTAAATGCCAGCACCCCACTAAGTACTGTTGTATCTTTATCAGTCACCGCAAAAGGAAAGCTTACAAAGTGTTTTAACCACATGCTGATTAGAAATCAGTTCCCTGACTCCTCTTTGTAAATGGATAGTTCCTATAAGTAGAAGCAAGAAATACAAGATCATACCTGAACCATTTTATGCATGAAGGTTGAGTAGTTGATATTGTGTTCTCTGGTAGCAATATTTATTCTGGTGATCCACAGCTAAAAAAAAAAGAAAGAGTGTAACATAAGTGACAACAGTCATGGGTACAAAAAGGCAAACCAAAGCAGTGAATATACTCACTGTACGCATTTCTCTTTTCTTCAGCCTTCTGCTGATGTACTGATACTGCAGAGCTTTCTGGACTCTTCTTATTGCTATACTGTAGCAGTTCTTAGAACGACCACGAAAACCCTATGAAGAAGACAAAATGTAAGAACTATGTTGGGATAAGGGGTACAGTATGAAACATATACCTATAAGAGTGTATACCTGAAAGCTGATTTACATGTATACTCCCCCCCCCCCCCATTTATAAACCCTCCTTGGCCCTGCTAATAGGCCCATATACAAGTATACAAAACTACTATTCTAAAACAACCATCATAAACTGAGGGCTTGTAACAGTATATGTCAACTGTTCAAGTTGACAAAATTTGTTTGTAGTTACATGTAGCTGTCAATCAATATGATCTGTTCCAATGGCTTACACTGACGATTCTCCAATAGGAATGGCCAGATCAGATCTCAACACACTTTGCTTTCAAACTTGTGCTGTGATTGGTTGAGAACTCCTGAAAACTCTACAATGGCTTCAGATGGCCCCAGTTGAAGTTGTTGCACTTGCAACAATGCCATCTTGCTGGGTAAGCAAAGCGGTCAGAAATTACCGTGTTTATATGGGAATCAGATGGCAAATAACTTTTGTTGAAATATTAATTTTGCATAACTTATAAATCGCAACTTTACCATACTAGGTAGCTTATTGTATTCACCAAATTTGAAGGACATAGCTGGGCTAAAAGATGCTCAATTAATTTTTAATTTCCCATACATTTGCCTATAATTTTTTTCCTGCGAACTGCGTCTACCCAGCCAAATGTACAGACAAATAAATGGAAAATTAGAAAACTTAACTGAGCTTCTTCTAGCAAAGCTACATCCTTCAAACTTGGTGAATATAATCTTCTACCTAGTATTTTAACGTTGCAATTCACAAATTGAGTAAAATTCAATTTTTAAAAAAGTTATTTGCCATCGGATTCCCATACAAACACTCCAGGCATAGTGAATCAATAAAAATTGACATTTGAAATCAATCGATATCAATCGCCGATTGTTATTGATTGACATCTGCAATTGATAACAATCAAACACATAGAAAAATTTTTTATCGATTGCTATCCATAAATGACAAAAATTGCTAACAATCAATAATTCCTGTCTTTACGAATTACCGAATATCGATTGTTATTGATTGAAAAAATGCAAATAATTGAAATCACTAGAACACTGACTGTATTGTTTATTTCGCTTCATCTAAATGCTACGATAACACTGGAGGGTTTTAAGCTGCTACTCTACTGACACAGACTAGCCTGAGCTTCTTCCGGTGTTGTAAACTAGCAACAAAAGATGTCAAGCCCAAAATGTTTCGTTAGTTGTTTCTGTTTTTGTTATTTTGTTGATGATTGTAAAAGATACACCGGCTATAAATATAAAATGACTCAATAACACCATTACAGAAAAAATTATCAATCATTTTATCTGTGTAACTTGTAAAAGGACAAAAATAATATTGTATTGATTGTTATTGATTGATAACGATTATCGGTTTATCGATTGACTACGCCTGGAAACACCGTAATTTCTGACCGCTTTGCCTATATATATTAAGGTTTACCTTTGCAAGGGCGAGTATTTTTTCTCTTTTCAGAGCTCGATTTGGCGGCCGTGCTCGAACCATGCTGGTGCTATTTCAGGCTCGAGTCTTAAGGACTTCATGTATATGGTCATGGCCTGTAGCCTGTGGTAGTAACTCCTTGGATATCCGCCCTTGATCCTTTGCGCCGATTAAAGTTCGGCTCCAAAGCGCCTGGGTACTAGAAAGAATTTCCATGGCAACAAGCTGAGTTCGAACACAGATAAGCAGCTCGAAGCAAGCTCGGAGTCATCTTGTAGTGTGTCTCTGAAGTCGTAAAAAGAAAGTAGTTTGGTAAGTTCACTGTTCCTTAGATTGTGCTGCTATCAATGAAAGTACTCTCTGTTTTATTTTTTTTCCTTAGCGAGATATTTTTCCCTGTGAGTTTACACGTTGATCAGTTGCACAAAAACATAAACGGGATTGTTCGACAGATTCTGCTTAGCAAAGTCACCTATGACATAAGTTCATTTGTATATTGAGACACAATTCAAGCATAGGAGACAACCGTATTGTACTGCATTGTCCTGTACATGAAGTCTTTTAAATGCACATGAAATCTTTTAAATGTACAGCAACAAGTCTTACGCGTTTCACAGGCTTTGGCTTCTTCATCAGACCAGTGGCACGTCACACTCACTCTGGCTTAGTTCTTCCCCTCGCTCTCCCCTTCCCTGCCCTGGTGATGGGCTAGTCCATTGCAGGTCACCCTGAGCATTTTATTCACCAATACCTATTATGATATGATTATATATCCTGGGCAGAGCGAGGATCTTACAATGTCTTTGGGGAGGGAAAAAATGATTGTCTTTGGTTGACTGTTTATGGGGGGTTCACAACAGGTCGATTTCACATCACCATTCAAATTTCCTCGATGAGTTGCAGCTATGACATGAAGGGGTATCAGTAAACACCCATACAGTCGAACCTCTATTATCCGTACCTCGATTATCTGGACTTTTTCTTTAGTCCCAATTTTGTCGTGAATATTTATTAGTCATGATCAAGATCCGTAGCAATATTCTTTTTAAAACTATAGCGTTGAAAAGTGCATTCAAAAGCGAGTTTGTTTTGCTTTTAAGGTGGCCGAACACAGTTTTCGCGTGCGCTTTTGCTGATGCAATTCAGTGCACGCACAAGGATTGCAAAAAACAAACATGCCGTCAATAGATAGATCATTTTATTTACTCAACACCTGCACTATCTGTGTTATTTTTCTCTATAATTGAATGCAGTGTATTGATGGCTTTAGTCTTTTATCATAAATATATGTTAGAAAAGGTAAAGATGCAAAGAACTCAGCAATTCTCAGCTTTTTCTTTGTTACCAAAAGAACCCAGTTAAATGCAGCACATGTATAGTAAGTCAAAAAATTGCGATTGAATGAAAATTTGCACTCTCGGAAATACGCCTATTTCTTGAGAACCACTCATTAGAATTTCACGAAATTTGGCATGAAAATACTTTAGGAAATAAGTAACTGGAGTATTCAAAATAATTGAACTTTAACAAAGGAAACTCGAGATATTCCAGTAAACCTTCAACAAGGGATAATTAAAGATCTCTCTGTTAAATTATTAGCAAAATGGTCTTAACTTGTGAGAATCGTTACAAGCTGGGTGCATGCACATTATAAAGAAAATCTAATGACTAGATTTTCTACAAATAAACAAAACTGATTTTAAAGGCCTGTTTATTAACCGCGCGGCCATGGGCCGAGCGCGGTTCTAGGTTTACCCGTGGTTTATTTTATTTTTTTTTTATTTTTTTTGTCGGTGACCAGACGCAGACCTCCGCTCGGCCAAACTTTGAGTCACGCAATGTGTGATGTTTTTCCGCCAGAAGCTGTTAAAACATAAACACACGGACAATTTTATGGATATTGTTTTCTTTTTTGTGGGTAAAATATATTTTCTTTTCGCTTTATCAAAGGGTTGGATTTAAAGGGAATAATAAATACGCTGAAAAAAGGTATTACGTCAGCCATGGAATGCGCTGACGTTGCAGCTTTCACTTTCGCTACGTGACAAATAAGATCGTGTTTACTTTGCAAGTTTATTTCTGTAGAAGTGACGGTCATTAATTTATTTGTAATTTTGCGACTATTTCTTGCGGTTTTAGGCAAATGAAGTAAATCCTTTGACTGTTTCATCGCAGTTCATAGATCGGAAAGAAAATTAAATATTTGCAAGCCAAGCAAAGAACGTGTCAGAACGTGCAAAGATTACGTCATTGATAGGGAAATAACCACCGTACTAAAGATAGCCGTAGATAACGCAATTCTTGAATTATGTGACTCGTGTGACTTCTTTGCTAACCCTTAACTCAAGGGGAAAAAACAATTAAATTTAATCGTGACTTTAAAGAAAGAAAGCGGTTTGTAATAGTGTTCGTATCTTCATGCCCATACATATCCCGAAGAAACTTCCAGATTAAGACTATTATGTCATCGGAGATGTCACAACGGCTACGCCTGATGGTGCGATAATAGAGTTTATGTTGATCAAGTGCTGTGATGTCTACAGTAATCAATGAATCATCAAAGATTGCTTTGGAATATGCACTGCGTTGCGACTGTAGTACTAAGAAACAGTTAAATTTTAAAAGCGTGGTTATAAGATCCAACAGATCTTCTTGTTTTTATTCATGTTGCCATGACAATGGCACACACGTCAGCTTAACCATCAAAAAACCAAAGTTTGTGTTGTTAACTTGCTTGCTGCCATTTTTGGTGACCAAGGGATCAAGGGTTTTAGAGAAAAAGGTGAATGAAACATAGGTATCAAAAACTGTGTTTGGCCACCTTAAAGAGCAAAAGCAGCACTCGCACACATCGTAACTAATGAAGAACACTCGAATGAGTTCTGATTGGCTGAGAGTTGAGTGGTTCAAGATGTACAGTAGACCATATTGTTTTCCAAACGATTTGTAAAAGTGTTGTTTCACGATTAAATGTTGCTTGATTTAAACAGTTTTGTTCTTCATTAATATTCATATTTTTTATTTTCCGGACCCTCGCTTATCCGGACCATTTCGTCTAGTCCCAACAAGTCCTGATAATCAAGGTTGCACTGTATATGAGAACAAGTGGATTAAAAACGTCAGGTTGAAAGTTGGCCAGTAAAGCACCATATATAACCAATTTAGCCTGATTCAAAAAAATCATGTTCTTATATGTAATAGTAATTGGACTGAGTGGAGTGCAATTCAGGGAGTAACCGTGCGAGTAATTTCAAAATTGGACGAGCGCAAAGTGCGAGACCGATTTGAAATTACGAGCATGATTAATCCCTGAGTTGTATGACACAAGGTCCAATTACTAATTAACCGTATTTAGAACTAATTTCGGAATTGAAAATTTCTTTTTGGGAACTTCTTTTGAGTGAAAACATATTTAGCACGTTTCATAAGCTTTGAAAACTGTAGGAAACAATGCAAAGAAAGCAATTAAAGCGCACGCAATTGACGTGTGAATCACGGGGGTATCCAATTACAGGTGTCCAGTTACAAAAAGTTCAAATTGGATACTGTTATAGGACACCCATGTGATCACATGCCAATTACGTGGCAAATAGGCGCACGGAGAACCAATCACAATCAAGAATTTTGTTGTAGATACGATTAAAAAAAGAAAGAGGATACCAGAATAAGAAATCACTCAAAGTAAAGTACTATGGTATTTTAGTATGACTCAACTAGTAGACTAATGCAAATCCTGCATTTTAATTGGCTACGCTACTAGGTCACCATTAGTAATAGTCCTTGAGTAGCAAAATTGGCGCAATCTAGCGTGAGGCTTTCTTTTGTTTTATTCCCAAATAAATATTTCTTCAACTTACATTAGCTAACTTTATTATTGTATCCTTTTCTGTCCGACTAGGGGGGTGATACTTAAACAATTAGACCCTTCGCCCTCTAGGGCCATGGGTCAATAGCCCATTCGGCTTCACGTTATTAGCACCTTGCTTAAGGTCACATTTAAATTAAATAAGTGCAAACTTGTTGGGGAAAAGGTTGTTGTTATTCATTGTAGTAGATGCAATAATAAAGTGTATTATCGTTTGTCTCACGATGTAGTCACTTGATATGTAGATCGCTATGTATATCGCTACATATCAAGTGACTACATTGTGAGACAAACAATAATACACTTTATTAAGTGCAAACTAACTTGTTGCACAAGAAAACAATAATAGAACATTGCACATTAATATTGGATAGTTATGCTGAAAAGAATATTTGGTTTGACATGGAAGATATTTGTCAGGGGTATGCAGTTTTCCAAAAAGTGGCAATGATCACTGACCTGCTACAATGCCTATTGATGGCATATTTATCATTCCTAAAAGAACTTGCTTCATTTGTAACTGATGTTAAATGAATTCAGTGACTTATTTGTATTCCTGTTTGAATTGTTAGCTTTTTTTAGAATTCAGCATGCAAAGGGTCCACAGTAGACGATCTGAAGGAAGTGAGGCAGAGGTTGATGGACTGGGTAATTGCATTATATGATTGTAGCTTTGATAACACATTATGTTTTTGTACAGATCTGCCAGGCTCCAAGGGTGAAAAATTAAAAAATCTTGAGGTACATGTACACTCAAATAAACCTGGAGATTATGTAAAAAACTAGAATGTCATATGACATTATTTTGCTTGTCTGACACAAGGAAGCATGTGGCATGAAGTCGGCTGATTCATACCCAGACCCCATTGATTGGCACATGACATACAATAAAGGAAAAAAAAAAAGATCTGTTAGTGTGTATTGATCACATAGTTTTTAGATTAATACAAAGTTTTAGAAACATCATTTAATGATTTTTTCCAGTCGATATATTTCCAAAAATCCAGGGAATTTTGGTTTTTGTCAGGAGACTACAGGAAATGACAAAAAAATAGGAGACTCGCAACCAAACTGGGAGGGTTGGTAGGTTTGTATGACAAACATGTTGATGTAACTTGCACTTAGCCAAATTCTCCAGAGTTTCTTACAAGTACTCTGAGATAAATTTTAAGAAATCCATTGTTCAGTTGGAAACCATGTCAAAGATGTAGTGTAGAATTTTTGTAAATATAGCCTGCATTGCAGGCATAAACGGGGAAGTGGGAGGAAAAACACAAGGAAGAAGTGAAAGAAACGCCTGCTATAAGAACCTGGGTTTTCGCATTACGCCCAACAATTTTGATGTAATCTGATTTCATCAAGTATCAATTACTGTCATCAGGTTTGCCAATCAGAAATGCTTGTCAGCGTAACTGACTTCCTGGGGAATTTAGTCAATTGAAATCATTTCCCAGTGGCCGCAAAATCAGAAATGCTGTAGAATTATGCTGTGTTATAAAGACTGCTGTAACTTCAAACAATCCCATAGCTGCTTCTGCTACAAACTGTGAGGCAGTGGAAGATAGCCAGTATTTTAAATTCACATCGGTGAATAACATACGTCTGGTAAATTGGAGAAATGAGCAGTAGGATAGCCCAGTGATTCCATCTCCTGCAGCTGGTCCTTCAAAGATACTTTTCAAAGGTGAAATAACGAGGATCAACGCTTTCCCATTCAGTTCATAGTTTTTAGTAAGAACAAACATTTGATAAATTAGATTTTTCCCATATCCTGCAGGTGCAAGTGCCTGAAACTGCTCTTCCAGCTGAAAGAGCTGTAAGTTATGACTGATTCTTGCCTGGGTTTTAACATAAATTTGGTCACAATAGTGAGATTTAAATCTCTCAAAGCCCATGCTTATACTTCTTCGTCTGCAACTATTTTTGGTTGCCTTTGATGAGATTGTGCAACTAACAATTAATAAGTTATTCAGTGATTATTAGCCAATGGGAATTTTGTGTTCCCAGTGAACACAGAAATGAACAAAAGGGGGTTCTTATATCAGGCATTCTTCTTTTCTCCCAGTCCCCATCCATTCCATCTGCACTTTGCCCCCCCCCCCCCTTCCCCCATTTAACACCTGTTACACAGGCTATGTAAATATGGTAGAGATAAGTGAAAATGACGAAGATTTTTAGAATTAGTATAAAATGTCTGCGTTGTGGTCAAATGTCTGCATACTTCTGTAACATAATAACTTTCATGATATTCACACATTACATGCAGAGGGTTGCAGTGAGTGTGGGGGCTTTTCCATGGAATTGTTGTTATACATTATATTGAGTGAAACCTAGTTAGTTCTCCAAATCCTGACTCAACTTGTATTCCAAACCAAAATAAATTATTTTCTTACACCATTGTCAGATGAGATCTCCAAAATCCATGACATTTTCAGACCTGCCTGTTTGTGTATATAATATCCAAACAAAGGAAATCTTGGGTTAATTCTCTATCTGCTTTTTTCTGTTCAGAGTGAAAAGTCTGTTACATATAGATATATATACTGTATATTATCATCAGTTGATACAGTCTGTGGGTCTCGCTTCAATCCAAGCCTAAAAGGCTCAAAAGCCATATCCTAAAGCATGGCACATTCACACAGTCATGTAAATATATTAATGGTTTATGTTTGGTTTAAAACTTTTCAAATTTATAATCATTTTAATTTTACTTTATGTTGTCATACTAATTTGTCTTATATTTGCTATCATAATCTAAACAAGGAAAAATACACATAAATATTAAAAAGTGGTTCAAAAAATTTTGAAGCAGAAATAGCCCACAAGGAAGTACCCCAGCGAGTGGTGTTATTGCTATCAATTTCAGAAACAGCATCTAATTTTGGGCTTTTAAAAAATTTGAGCACCAAAATGAGGAGAAAGAGATCATTACTGACTAAACAGACAGATCACTGCCCCATGCTCACACTGGTCAGGAGGTTCCTTCCTGAAATTTGTAGGCCCATTCCCTTAACAGTTGACATAAAATATATGAAAACACTTTATTGAGACTCAACTGATCAACTTCTATCACAACTGTATTTGTTTTATACTTGATTAATTTCAGCTGAACAAGAACTTGCAAAGCTCCAACGCCAGTATCGTATCATTGAAGGAGACAGAAGGGCTTACAGTGAGGAGACTCAGAACCTCATAAGAAAACAAATGTAGGTTTCATGCAAACCAGCTACATGTATTCCTTATGTTTGCATTGTGTGTTAATGTTCAGTTTTCATGTTCCAGTCAGTCAACCTTTCAATATGATGATAGACTCCCTTGTTTAGCAAAACAGTTGACAGTTTTCCCACTAAATAATGTGACCTAAAGTTCATGAAACCCATATTATACATGTATGATACAGAAATGTTATTTGTTAAGAAATAATTGCTAATATTACTAAATTTTCCCATATTTAATGGGTGATTCCAGAAAATATCCATACCTCCATACCCTACCACAGGCAGCATGAACATTTTAACCCCCCCTTGCCTTTGGAAATTTCAAAATGTTCTAAACCTCCTTCCCCCCCCCCCCCCCATGCCCTCCAAATTCCAGAATTGTTAACCCCTCCTCCCCTCTGGAATTTCCGATTTTTTTCAGACCTTTTAGAATTCCTGTTTTACTGCCTAAAGCTTCTAACAAACGGGAAACTTGCGCTAATTCCTCCCCCCCTCCAAGAAAATTCTGTTTACAATTTTCAGTCAAGATTTAGAGCTGAATTCTCCCCCTCCCATGCATCCAGTCCAAGAAGCCACCCGTGGTATGGGTATGGATTTTTTCTGGAATCACTCAATTCATCTTGGATAAAAGAATACATGTAAGGTCATGGTCTTTCACTTTCATTACAGTGAAGCCATCCGTTCCCTTGAGAGTGAAAATGAAGAATTGATGAAAGATAACACCTTGGCTGGAAGTATACAGAATCAGAACCAGGTATTAACATTAGACAGACCATCAATATTTATGGTTTTTTTGGTTGGTCTGTTTTGTAAGGGACAGCGAATGGTAAATGCAAGAATTTGTGAGACAGCTAAACAAGCGTTTTTCTCTGCGGGCCTGAGACATTTTTTACTTTTAAGGTTGCGAGACTGCCAGCTTCTTTGAACTTGCTGGAAGTGGAAATTTGCTTATAACACACTACGTTATGATATCCTAGAACAAAATAACTGTTTTTCTTGCTCCAAAATGGACGTGCAGGAGGTTTTGTAGTTTTTTTGGAATTCAGACAATTTAGGAGAAGTTGGGTTTAACTTTTTCTCCAAAATTTGTCAGTTGCTCCATTGAAATTCAATATCAAGTGATGAAAAGATGTCGTGTATAAAAACAGATAAGTGCATCAAGACTCGGAGACAGCTTCGTATAAAAATCAAGACTGCGAGACTCACATAACTACTAAAAAACAAGACTGCAAGACTCTTGCAATTCAACTAAAATTTTGCTAGATCCAGAGTTTTTGAAGGACCATTCACAACCCCTTTTGTAACCTGCACATGCCATACATACTATGTAGTGCAGTCAAATAAATATCTTAACAGTAATATAATTTTTTTTACAAAAAAATGTGTATGTCCAGTAATAAAAAAAATGACATAGTCCAGTTTAATGGCCTTAACACTCATGGTTCAGCGGCTTCAGCATAATTTCATGTTCAGTGACTGACACAAACCACTCTGATTCCTACCCTTTTCTATACTTCAGCTTGTGAAAACCCTGCCCTTGGAAAGTTTACAAATGTATATGTCCAGACTGAAAAAAGACCGCTTTGGAGCAGAACAAACCCCTATAATCCAGGATAGGGACTATGCACCCTCCTGATGCTTCCATAGATAGGATAATTTTCAACACCTTCAGCTCAGTTTACGAGATGTTACAAACTTTCAAATAGGTTCTTTACATTACTGAAGTGAAATTTGCCTTCTGTCTCTGTCAAATAAGCCATTGTTCCCAGTTTGTCAAGTGGTATACATGTATAATTAAAATAATAAGTTTCCTATCAGGCTTTAGTCTACATTAATTTTGTATCACTACATTCTATCACTAGGCAGGTTGTAAAAAGATTACATTTGAATTAAGTGTTCTGTTTGAATTAAGTATTATTTTATCCTTTGGTACTTTGTCAATTTCAGGACAGATCAAATACAGACAAATTGAGTATTCTTCTAACTAAGGAAGGTAAGTTTAATTACAGATTACCTGCATTGGCTATACGTTGTTATCACTTTCAAAACATTTTGTTTGATGGCTATTATGTAATACAAATTACTTTCAGGTAGATGTGTCTCTCTTGACTACATGTACCATGTGGTGCACCACAAAAAAAATACAAATACACCTCATGTCTGTATCAGATTTAATTACAATTAATTAATTATTTAATTAATTAATTAATTACTGCAATGTGAGAAAAGAAAAGTTGATTTAGCAAAACAGGCTAAAAAATTGTTACACCAAAACCATTTTTAAGCAAAGATATTTTTTGAATGCAGATGAACTCAAGGAACAGCTTGATGACGTGACCCAAGACATAACAACACTTGATGATCAGGTAATAATAATGACTTTGTTTATCTCATGCTAGTGATGAAGATTAATAAACAGATTTTTATTGCATGGCTCCAGAAGTTATTGATACCCTCCCCCATATGCATGTACCTTGAGTGTTACAGAATGTGTAGTTCCAGAAAATATCCATACTCCCCCCCCCCCCCCCACGGAGGGTCACGGAAATTCTGAGGGGTAGAGGAGTCTAAAAGAGGTAAATTTCCAAAGGGGAGGGGGGCTACTCAAGGAGTTTTCTTTCCGGTGGGTCTGAAATGCGATTGAATGAACACTACCATACTTTCCCAATTGATTCAGGTACCCAGACCAACAGAAATGTTCCATCCGTTGAGAAATAAATGTTAGATTCTTATATTTTATATTTTCCATTTTTCTTCCGACATCGTACAACCGACAGCAATCCTGAGTATCGTGTTTGTTGGATGTCAAGTTGAACAAAATGCCGACGAAGAGGCGCAGCAATACATGAACAATGAAGTTGATAGTTTATACTTTGAGGATCGTGCTGTATTTAGCTTACATGCAGCTCAGATGCTTTTTCCAGCATTAATCATGCCGTCAATTAAATGCAATTCGTACTTTGTTTATTTCGTTTGATACTTGTACAAAATTATTCCCCGTTTTGGACTTGCCATAACTAGGTTATCACATATTTTTCATTGTTATCCGTGTAGTTAATAGTTTGCTTTAAGTGAGCAAAGTCGATTCAAAGCCATTTGTCTTGAACTGTATGTAAATGTGGACAGCAAGGAGCGTTTAAGCGGTAGCCGAGATTTCATTTGGTCATTTATAGACTGAATGAACAATGAGTGTTTCACATATGAAATGTATGACAATTCAAAAAACTAAGGCATAAAATGAATTTACTATCATTTACAAACTACAGAGACAAAGCGTATGACTTAATTGATGTATTCCTTTGGTGAAAGAAAAAATAAAGCAACATTTGAAAAAAATGTTGCGTGACGACTTTACTACGTGTGTAAAGTAATTCGATATGTTGTTTTGACCATGCATAAATTAAAACTTTGACTGGGTTATTTGAAAGAGCTTTATTTACGTTCTGAGATTCTTACATGAAAACTTCCTTTGGTGAAGAAAAAGTCAGCTGCTATGCCATTTGGGAGTGAAGCACTTCTAAGTCAGTTGTTTGTTAGTTGAAACTCCGGTTCAAACATTTTAACATGACATGAAGGAACGTGCCATGCGTGCAGTCTACCGTGAAAAAGTACATCTTTGTCTTCAATGTAACTATAACTAAATTTTATTACAATTAATGAGTTAAGTCTTGTTTTTTATGGATATGGAATTTCCAAGGGATAGGGGGGCCCAAGTAGAAAAATCATGGAAATTCTAGGGGTTGGGGGGAGTACCGTGAAGCCCCCTGGGATGGAAAATCCTGGGGGGGGTGGGGGGTCAACCGGGAACCACACAATTTCAAGTTTGTTGTTTTTCTGGTTACATCAGAAAAACAGTTGCCATATTCACACTTGGTTGTGATATAATGTACTTTTGGACTTATTATTTTGAGAAGGCTTCGATCATTGACTTTAAGAGAGTTCATAGAGAAACTTCGCTTTATATTGTAGGGTTTAGTATTATTAAGTTCTTTGTTTAATTTTTTTAAAATCAATTTTGCAGATAAGAGTAATCGAGAAGAAGATTAAACAACAGAGAAAAAATATGGGAGGGTAAGAAAGTAGTTAATTTATTGCCAAGTACAGTGTACAAATTATGTACAACATGTTTATGTACATGTAGTTTTTAGTGGCTTGTTGTATGATTGTGTGGCAGCTAGTAGAGTCACATAAATTTGTGTAAAATTGAAAATAATTAAGGTTCCTCAATCATCAAATATATACCGGTAATTTTTTTTTAAAGTTGCTTTTGTTGGAGAAATAAATAAATGTGACTGGTTCATTATGTGTGATTGAAGGAAGTACCAGGTCATACTCAGCACACAGAGGTTGTGGAATTCCCAAAGGGAGGTGTAAATGTTTTTGGATGGAAAAGTATGAAACCATGCTGAAATCTCCAGTGGGAGAGTGGTTGATCAAACAAAACCCCTTCATTTTATGGATTTTTCTGAAAGAACACAGTCATGTGTGACTAATGTTTCAACCCTATCCTTTATATCTGAACTTGTTTAAAGAGCTGATGCAAAAATTGTCCATTCATGTGATACTTTTGAATTATTTTTTGTAGTGTTCATAGTAGTCATCTGCAGAATAAGAGAACTCAGAAATATATCAGAGTTCTTGAAAACAGATTAGACAAGGTAAAGCAGTCTATCATTTTAATGTTTATTACATTGATATGATTTATATAAAGTGTGTTCTTGAAATGGCTACATGTAGCTTTTTCTTCAGCATGTAATATATAGATTTAGGCCAGCCTAAAAACTTAGCTCCTGGGCCGGGTTGTTCAAAGCCCTATTAAGCTAACCCAGGAAAAGGTAGAATTTTTGAGGTTTTCTGTATATTGTTTGGCCTTCTGTTTTGAGTTTTAATAATCATCATATACACAAAACAAAGCAGCAAAAGATATTTGTATAGGAGAAGTTATAATTCAGTTAACTTTTAATCCTGGGTTTTAACCGGCCTCCGAACAATCCTGCCTGGTTTTCAACAAGTTATCCTGACATGAGCCCACAATCCATTCAAAAACATTACTTGGTCAGCGGTCTACTTCAAAAAACACGTGACCTCGATGAGCTGTAAACTTGAGCCGGCAATATGCTCACCTGATACTGGTCAGCAGATACCTTGTTTTGACAGGTGTCAATTGATCATAGCATGGATGTCTAATATCAAAGAAGTACACGGTAAACCAAGGCTGCATGACCCTGTCAACCTATTATTTGGAGTATGGCCACCATGTTGCATGACTCTGTCGTTGCCGTGCGTAGCGCCCACAAGCAATACTGCTAGCCATGATAGCCATGAGAAAATCAACTCATGAGTTTCCTTTTCTTTCCTATATCAGTATGGGGCTCCACTTGGCGGCCCTTTGGGCTGGCGGAGCTCCACTATTAGATCATGCCTGAGCACTAATTTTCAGCCATTATTGTTTGAGTATTATTACTTTACACCAACAATTGAAACATGCCAATTTATAACTGCCATAATAATTGTAGTTCAGAGATAACTATGTATTCCAAGGTAGGAAAAATATGAAATCCAGTTGCCCAGTTGCCCAGTAGGTGTGCAATGTTCATGCATGTTATAAACTACATCATATACTAGGTGCAGTCTATAGTCAGTGGAAGACTATAGTGTTATGCTTGAATTTAAAATTAATCCATGCTTTCAACTCATTGTTTTGCTCATCTTGCAGTCTTTAGTGGAAATCATTACTAACAAGACTACAGAGGCTAATTTCACTTGCCCAGTGGACCACCAAATTCCATTTTCACTAACCCAAGAGCAAAATTTACTTGCCCCTTGTAATTGGACCTGAGTTTTTTCCTGCCCTGCATTCCTTTTCTGTTCTGTTATAGCTTTCTAAGTTTACAATGTAGATGTATATTTCTAAGTAATCATTATTTCTGTCATTAACTCTGTGATTTATTTTGTATTAATTATATGTCAACAATTTTTTTGTCTCTTTATTGTATAAAACAGATAAATTCTTTGTTGTCATGCATCTGTTCAGTAATAGATCACCGAAGATGTCAAAATGTGGTAGGAACATCAGTGACAGACTCAGCTATTGCCTTTTGAGCCACTTTTTTGTTCTTACCACATTTTGACGTCGTCTCTGATCAATTACTGAACAGACACGTGACAATATGGAATCTATTTGTTAAGCTGACGATGACAGAATCTGTGACTGTTAAAACAAGTCTTTCAAAAGTCAAGAGCACTGTGTTTTATCTAAAAGTGTTCATCTGTCTTCTGATATCAGGACCCTATTGGAAACCACTTGGGAACATGGGTAGTTATTTTTGCTTAACATGACTTTTTTTTACCTTTCTCTTGCAGGCCAAAATAGACTTCAATTGTTGCCTATCAGAAAATGGTAATCTGCGTGAAACATTTGATCACATGCGATTGGAGAAGAAGACTTTTGACACCATTCGCTTGAAACTGGAGAAGGAGTTAGTGGAAAACAAACAGAATATTATGGAAGGAATTGAAACCTCAACAGCAGCTTATGAGGCTCGGTTGGTAATAATTTAATGTGATATTACATAATATCTAAAACAAACAAGCAGATCTTAGTTAATGAAGGAGACAAATGACAGGAAAATTCAAAGGGTAGATTTTATTATTTATTTTTGTTCTTAACTTATAAGTAAAGTAAATAAAATTTATTGACTCCTGCTTGTCATTACTGTTCCTTATAACTCCCACACTTAAGTGGTGTTTTATCTTCTTATACCTGATGACGCCATTATGTAAGAAATAGAAAACATGTACATGTACCATGTTTCCATCAAGTTTTAGTATAAATCTACTGGCATTCTATCACAAACGGCATTCTCTGATTGGCTACGCTACTCACCAGCTATTCTGTGATAGTGAGTAGCGTAGCAGTGTCTCCTTGTTAACAAAGTGACGGTTGCTTCTTGGTGTTTTTGAAGTGTCTGTGAAGAGGATTTAGATAAAGTTTTTAATGACCAATAGATTTATACTAAGACAATTAGATTTCTCTCTCTAGATTTCTGTGTGCGATAGAAATCTCGAGCTCATAATCTAATTGTTTAATAGAAACAGGAGTGGAAGTTTGGGGAATGAGAAATGCTGTGGGAACACGAGCCAACAGTGTAACCACAGCTTTTTCGAGTTTTCTCAAACTTTCACAAGTGTTTCTATTAAACAATTAGATTATGAGCTCGAGATTTCTATTACGCATAGAAATCTAGAGCGAATAATCTAATTGTTTTAGTATAAATCTACTAGTCGTTCAAAACTTTGTCTAAATCCTCTTCACATACTGTGAGTGACTTCAAAAATGCCAAGAAGTGACTGTCATTTTGTTAACAAGGGCACACTGCTATGCTACTCACTATCTATCAAAGAATAGATAGTAGCGTAGCCAATCAGAGAACGACATTCATGATAAAACGCTAGTAGATTTATACTAAAACTCAATAGAAGCATGAAGAACACGTCTTTAATTTCTTTTAGAAAAAAACACAACAGATAAAAGAAAATGGCTTGCTTACTTTGATCATCAAAATGTAATTCTCTTTGCTCATGCCATCATTATGTCAACCGCTTGTGTTAGTTCTGTGTTTCTATTGAGTCATAGAAACACAATTTTTAACCAATCAGTGTGCATATTTTCTTTGCACTATTTTCTAAAATTAATTAAATATATGTTTAAATTTTTGTTGTTTATAGCGATGAAGCGCAGGGAAAGATGATGGCATTAAAAGAGAAAGCCGATAAAGATTTAGCTCAGTATAATACTGAACTCAAGGAGCTGATGCGCATCATTGAACATGATCGCAAACTTAAAGAATTCATGAGGATAAAAAGTGAAGAGAGAGCTGAAATGATGGAGGGTGAATTGTCATCTCAGAGAAAGAAAAAGGATGAGAAAGAAAGAGGTGACAAAGCTGAGGAAACCATTGAGGTAGGGAGGACATTCCATGTTAAATTTAATTATCTCCTGTCCCAACAGTTTAAGTTCATTTGATTGCTAGAGAGTGGAAGCACTCAGAGATAGCACCTTCACATGTTATTTGGAAAAATTTGCCTGCATTAAACCTTCCTACTTATGATATGTTTTTTGTAGTGTGCTGCCCACAGATTATTTTTTTGAGGACTAGTTGTTACTCTTTTAAAATCAAATGGGAGCAATTTTCAATTGAGTATTGTAAAACCAAAACCAACGTAATCACTCTGGCCGGTCACAAACTACACAGACAATCTAGTGAACCAATCAAAAAAAGAAAAAAATACATGTGCATGTAGCGGATACTAGCATGGGAAAACATGGAAGCAAGTTGCTATTGGTTTTGGTTTTACTTTAGATTGGATGACAAGATGGCACAACTTTTTTGTAATTACAATCAGTGTACAATGCAAAAACTTAAGTAAATGCGACTGACTTTAGACACTAAATTGAAAACAGCTTTAGATAAGAATGGCTCAAAGAAATACGTTGTGCTCTGCAAAAGTGACCATGGCAGTGGTTTATATGTACAAATAAAACAAATAAGTGATGAAGGAGGCACACAGACAGATATCCAAATCCAGGAATCTTTTTTCGCTTTCTACAGTGTTCAGCTTGTTTTTGTGTGGTGTTTAGAAGAATGTCAAATCAGTTTGTGTTGTTTTATTGTAGTCATACGAGGCAGCTTTCCAGACAATCAAAGAGGCCACTGGTATTGAGGATATTGATCTGTTGGTATCCAAGTTTATTGAAGTGGAGGACAAGAATTTTGCGCTGTTCAATTATGTTAATGAACTAAACAATGAAATTGAACTGCTACAAGAACAAATTAATGAGGTAAAAATACTTCAAAAGATTTTTAAACTATTTTAGTGATGATTCAGTTGCATGTTACACTCATGTATACCTTTCAGTTGGTGGGGAGGGGGTGCAAATGAGGTGAGATTATTAGACTGTGTGCTTTTTGTCAGCTCCAAAAAACAGCCTTACCAAAAATTCTCAAATTACAAAAATTATGCCCAAAAGGTCATTGGGCTGTACATTTTAAACACCCAAAAGGTTTCACATCTCGCACACATATCATTTTAAATTATACCTCAGAGTTGAGCAGAGTTCTCAGTCGAAGATCAAAACAGACAGGTTTTCCTCTCCTGTCAAGACAAAAGTAGCGGCCTGTTTTGGTTAAAAATTACAAGGCTTGAGTAGCAATGGAATGGTCATCAGACATAATATCATGAAGCCTCTTGTAATATATCTTCAGCCAGCTGATCAGAAAACCACTGGGAACCCTACTTGAGACAAACATCTTGCACATCTTGTTTTTGCGTCAAAATTGTTTAAGACACGAAGATTTTTTTAATGTTTCTCATTGTTAATATTCCTGGGCTGTTGTCTCTGTGATCAGAATCAGGCAGAAATTGAGAAGTTCAAAAGTGAGGAAGTGGAGATGGCTACCCAAAGGAAGGCTCTCCTCAAAGATCTAGAGGACAGCTTGTCTTCAAGTACTGAACAAGCTGATCAGTACGACACACAGTATAAACAGAGCAAGAAAATACTGGAACAACTTAAATCAGGTGTGTGTAGTGTAAACAACTGCTTCCTGTAGTTGCTAAGTACAGTATTACAAAGTACATTATTTGCAGATTCTCCGTATCTCTACAGAGTGTCAACGCAGTCAAAGCACAAAATGTTTGTGTTTTTTTCATAATTTGTATTTTCCAATTTCTCAGCCTGCTAAACCATTAAGCGATTCCCAAACCACGTGGTGTAATGTACGACTCGGGGACTGGGGACAATCCGGTTATGGTATCTTGATAGAGGGTAGCTATTGAAGAGGGGGTGCTTATTAGTGAAAGATTTTGCTCAAAGATCTTGGAAAATCCTTGCAAAGATCTTTGCAATATCCTCTAAAGAAAGAATCCTTGAAAGATCCTTACCTTTTCACCAGGAGAGGGCGCTAGGAGTCATTACGATACGGGTTGTGTTTCTATAGATTTGATAGTCAAAGTGCCGACTGAAACCCCTTATTCTCATATTATATCAGAGTACAAAACAGGGAACACTATTTTTCGTAGGGCCCATGTTTACTTCAAACATGGTTCTTTGGATTTTAAACAAATCCTGTTTTATTTTCAGGAGTGGACTCGCTGTTTAACAAGATCAATTGTGATCGCAGTGCCATAACTGACATGTTGGGAGGAGCATCTGGAGTCACTGATGCCAACATGATGCAGGTAACTCTATCAGTTCTTTGTATTTTACTGCGACAACTTAGATGGACACCAAGAACAGAAAATTTAGTCTCGCCGCTGACAACATATAAGACATATAAAGCCGCAACAATCAGATTACGCAACTGAAAAGAGGTGCCTGTTTTTGAATAAGAGTCATTACCACTGTTGATGTTATGTATGTGTAAGCTTCCATTGTATTTTGTTTTCAGTTTCTTGGTTTGATCGAGCAAAGGACAAATGAGCTTCTTCAAGTTCATGGATTTATCACCACAAAGGTAAACCTCTTAGCACTTGTGAGTATTTTTAAATGCAATTATTTTGTTTCTTTACATAATTTTCCCAGACCACCATGTTAAAGTGTACTTTCGTTTTCAGGAGTCTGATCGTGAGGGTGAGCCCGCGGTGGCAGTGGGTCTTTTGGGTCAGGGACCTCAGCCAGGAATGGCGTCTGTAGCAATTGTTCCTCCGACGACTGGCGACGATTATGATTCGGATGGTTCATCGGGTTCCGAGGATGAACAACGACCGCTCACCCAACAAGAACTGAAAAACAAAATTTTGAAAGGGGTAAGCCAATTCTTTTGCGTACTGTGAAACTTTATTATTTCTCTTTAATTACGAAAGCACTGCTCTTGAGGACAATTTAATTTACCAGGCGTCAGTATTGTGAAGTGAGCGCGATACGTGATGACACCTCCCCCCCCCCCCCCCCCAGTCATGAACTTAATCACCTCATTGCATCAAGGTAGTTAGTGTATCATAATAGTGGTGTTATTGTACTTTGCAGATCACCAAGCGCGAGGCACATCCTAAGAAATCGCAACATCCCGGATCAGCAGGTTCAGACAAGTCTCCGACCAAGAAAAAGAAAGGACCCAAGTAGTGTGAACAATCCAGTCCTGCCAGGGGTCCTGCCAGGGGTCCACCTGCTAGCCGCTTTCGGCTTGTTATAAGTTACACATGCCCAAGGGTGAACGCACACCCACACCACGAGAAATAAGTAGCCCTGGACTCTACGAGAACATTTGTTTGAACGACGTGCATGGTGCTACTGATTGTACAAAATTACATATTCGATATGTACATAGTCAGTTTGATTTATCTTAGCCCTGTTTTATTGGTGTCAGTGCTAACTTCACTGAGAGTATGTAAACATCCTTAACGTTATGTAAATAAACGATTCACTTGTATAGTGTGTCCTATGTAGTATATATTGCTTGCACTTTTTGTGTCACTACACGAAGACGCAACGTGTACTCTACATGCCAATTTACTCTGGGCTTACATGTTCGCGAAAATGGTTATGTATTGAATGAAATGTGGTTTTCAGTTAAGCCGTCTTTCAGTTTTCCTGTGGCTCTT
The DNA here is from genome assembly GCF_964199315.1 of Orbicella franksi. Lineage (NCBI taxonomy): Eukaryota > Metazoa > Cnidaria > Anthozoa > Scleractinia > Merulinidae > Orbicella > Orbicella franksi. Next base: position 20,283,022 of record NC_138147.1, read on the forward strand.
ACGTTTGACCCTTCCATTTTAAACATGTTACATTGCTCCGTTTCACGTTTGGTTCTTTAGCTCACACTGCATGAAATCCAAAACTGGATTTATGATCTTTTAGATACTGACTATCCCATTTATACCTATAGCACCTGACGACGTCCTGTAAGCCTGGTGCAAAGTATATATCACCTTATAAGTTTACCAAATGTCAACCCTAGTGGACGATATCGTCGCTTGGAATGGCAACTGACAATTATAAAGCCCGGGTAATTCCAGATAAATCGGTGAAAGGAGAAAATGAAAAACACTGATCCCACAAATACTACTCATATAACAAAAGACCGTTAAATAGCCAATGGATAATGACGATAATGTAAACTGGACGGGTTATTAACCCTTTGAATAAACGACATTTTCTTGGTGGACGAAGGTCGACGCAGGATCCAATTTTGGCCTTCAGTTCAATTTCCTTCCACATACATTCTACGCATGCTTGCGTGACTTAAGGAATGTAAATGTAAAGTGTGGGAAGACGTTAATCGACAATGTGCAAAACAAATAAAATTGCTTTGCTGCCGACGTATCGAGAGTACTAAAGAAGTACTTTCCCAGCGTACTTTCCTGAAGTTCGGTTCTTCTGGCACAAAACAAAACTAAACAGAGAAGAGCACAAGCATTTTTTCCCCATTTCAGCAATACAACAGTATGTTGCTTTATTTACACCGACCCTCACAAAATACATTAGAATTAATGCCTAATTACTAAACAAACAATACAGCACAACCTTTGACCAGGAGCTAATCCAGTATAAGAGGGGTGGTGTCCTGCCTCTCTTTAGTCCTTTGAAGTGTCGTCACCCGCTGCTCTAGTCAGGTACTTTTGACCCCGGTTATTAATTTATCATTTTCAGCAAATTCAAGTTTTTGTGCAGGCAGCATTACACCAAAAAAACTTTTTTCCCAAAAAAATTTGCTTCCTTCCCACTATTCATGACACGTTTAGGCTGTTTATAGCTTTGCTACTTTTCCGGGTGTATCGGTTTGGAGGCAAAGTAATTTCGAATTTTTCGATGAACTTCTTGGTCTAACTGATCACGTGGTGTATGCGTGCGGATTGCAGACACGTAGGTTGTTTCTGATTGGTTAATCTTTAAATATATTTTAAAAATATCTATAGCTTTCATTTTTGTTTGCCCATCGTAAACAGCAGGACACTGTTTAGGAAAGAAAACTAAAGTGGTAAGTTAAAATAGTTTAGTTATGATAACAACGTAATTGCTGGTCGATAATGAAGAATGCTTGTAATTCTTATTGATAGTAAGGGCGATTTACGCGACTAAAGATTCATATGATTTCAGATTCATTTGTTTGGCGAAATGTATTTCGGCTGTTAGGGATTATTGCTTTGTAGCGTCGAAATTTTTTACTTTACGAAATTAGTATTCCTCTCACATGTTGAATGCGTATTCTATAAAATATAATTGGACGTAATTCTGTAAGCTAAAGATCACAAATCAAATGCTCACGATCGAATTTGAAAGAAGAGTCTTTTGTTCAAATTTGGCTCAGTTCAATAGCGTTCCAGAAAATGCTTTGAAAATTTATTCGTTCATTGAACCCATATACCACAGCAAAACAGTTGAAAAATTATATTGATATGCTAGCAGTTCAATTGGCGAGTTATTTTACCGAGTTATATGAGGATGAGATTTACCACTTTATAACCTGCAGATCAATAATTTTTGTCGTTTTCGCTAAAAGCCGTATGAAGTCGATTGTCTTTATGACAGTTTCCTCGACAACGTGAACATGAATGAAAACGGATACGAGTGATCAGTGTTCGTCATAGGTGATAGCGATCAACTCATTGAACCACGACGTGCCCCATTAGCTTCCATTGACGGGTTGTAGTCGGTTGACTAGGCAGGTACCTATGATTCGCTGACCCTGTGACCATGCCCTCTTTTGCCGTGAACATCTTTCAGTTAGACGGTTTATTTCCTCAATTAAAGAGTTAAGTAGTATGTACTTCACGACAAAAAAAGATCAGCCTTGCAGGCATTTTTTATTTGTCGGATTGTGAGCGTGTCTTTGGCGAGTTTCGTCTATTAGCTGGTTGCACTTCTCGTGGTATTATTTATTAATGACTAAGTTAATGTGTCTCTCTTTTTCGCTTGATTTGAGTGACCCAGTCTGATGAGTTCATTCACTCAATTTTTTAGTCGCAATTTTACTTATGGAATTCTAGTATTCCTTCTCTTTACATGGTTGCTGACAGTTTGGTGAAATTATATGCGGCACTACAAAATACCGCATTGATCGAAAATAACGAGTCTGTTCAAACAGGTGTGATAACAAATAAACATGTCGCTTTGCTTGGCCCGTTGTTTCATTTTTTAAAAAACACGCATAAAGCAATTCATCAGCTACATGTACATTGGTCAAGTTTCATATCGAACGGATTAACCACACATCATGGAGTTTAAGGGAGTTAAATCAAAGAAAGGATCAAGCTCCAGTCAGTTTAGCAATCACGTTTTAAATTAAGTAATGGAAAAAGCTGTCTGTACTAAACTGGTATTTATAGTCAAACCGCTGTTTACTTGCTTGAAATCCGCATCACAGAAAATAATCACACACAAGTCACTGGTTTGCACGATGCACAGAATTAAAAGTAGTTAGCGCAACACAAATTTCTCTCTGTCATGATTTGATCTGAAACAAAGTACCAGGGGTAGCTATAGATTGCTTTTTGAATTGATTTGATTTTGCCCAAGCGTTAGTATTTATTCAGGCTGTGAAAAAGTCTTTCTTTTGTGGCTTACTGGTTTCAATCGATCGCTTGTATATTTGGTTGCTATGCGAGGAAACAGCTGAAAATCGTAAATGCAATGCAATGATTTGTGAAAATGGAAGCAGTTGATTCTGAGTGACAGTCACCATTCGTTTTCTTATTAGAATATGAAGCTGTCCCATCACCTGCTCCTTTTTTGTGTACTTCTTTCATCTCTACACTGTTGTTTGTCACGACCTCATGGTAAGTAAAAAGATCAGTCAATTCACCAGCCCGTAGCAGTATAGACTCAATTACTACAACTGATTGATTAGTCCAGCTGATTAGCTTCTGACCTGTAACATTGCTAAATTGTCCTACAAGTAACGTTTTTCTTATGACACAGATCACACATATTCTACAAGCGCTAACGAAAGATATGAAACGTAGACTTTTAAACTGTGTGTGTTTCCTGTCAGCGACACAGCCACAAGCAAAAGAATAATGATTTGTTTTATAAGTATAAGTTAGAGGGGACAGTAGTGACATAAGCACAAGTGCAAATATAACGAACCCGGGTACGACACGATGAGAAGGCGAGTGTGCTCAGTTTATATATCTGGCTTATTTTTTATTTGTTGATCTTGTGCTTATGTCGCTAGCGAAAAAACCAACCTCGAAAACTTCGCGGTCCTATTTATCACGTTCGTTGTTCTAAACTTTTCATCAGTCTTCCTTAGCACTAGACAACCTTGCTGCTGTTTGGTTTGTAATACCCTCTTGGTTTGTTTTATCGTGAAAAGCTATTATTCTGAGTTCCTTTGAGGATAATTTGAGGCTTAAACATATATGGAAAAAATTACGGCACAGTTTCTTTAGCCTATAAAATCTGTTTAAATATTTACGCGAATAAAAAGATATGATGCTAGTGTTGCTGAGTTCCTTATTCGTACAATCTTTAGACATCGTAGATGATTCAAGCTCAGTCCAAGAAAAGGATCTTTCCGAAGAATCGGGAGATTCGGAGAACTCGGGTGATTCTGGTGACTATAGTGACTCTGGCGACTCAGAAGATTCGGGTGATTCCGGAGAATCCGAGGATTCTGGTGAAGGTCAAGAAATGAAGCGAAGAAGTTTATTTGATTCCGATGATATGGATGAATCAGGCGAATCTGGTGACTCCGGAGACTTCCAAGAATCAGGTGACGGTATGCAAGTAAGGAAGCGAAGCCTTATTAATTCCGAAGAATCAGGGGAATCTGGCGAATCTGGCGAATCGGGAGAGTCCGGTGATTCTGGCGAATCTGGCGAATCCGGCCAATCCGGTGAATCCGGTGAATCCGGTGAATCCGATGAATCCGGTGAATCCGGTGAGTCTGGTGAATCTGGTGAGTCTGGTGAATCCGGTGAGTCTGGTGAATCCGGTGAGTCTGGTGAATCTGGAGAGTCTGGTGAATCAGCAGACGAGGAAGATTAAGCCGATGCGAGTCGAAGGGATCATGATCAACCAATTCAAAAGACAACCAGATTTTGTCTGTAGCATTTAACACCGCTACTCCGGATAAAAAGAAAACATCATCCAAATGGAGTCACGAAATTAATTGTTTTTAATTAGCACTGGGAACAAAGTATTTTTATAACTTTATAAAGGGTAGTAAAATTAAGATAGTTTTTTTTAACTTGTTGGCCAAAACATTATTGTGAAGGCTTATTTCCAGGAAGCTGCAAGTCATACCGAATGACCTTCACTATGAAGTCCACAACAGTTCATATGTTTTAGCGTAAAGTTTAATATGGTGTGCGATCGAACTTCAGCTTCTTGCCGGACATTTTAAACTTGCAGAATCATGTTTACGGTTCATATTTAAATTGCGTTCAGTTAATTTAGGAAAGTTTGTAACGTGTTTTTATTTAAAACTGACGGCCAAAAAGTATTTCAATAGCTGGGTAAGCTCAATAAAAAGATAATTTGCCAGCGGAGATTGTTGTTGTCAACGAGTGAACTTAATTGTTATGTAACTAGCTTACTTCCTCCCAAACAGGTAGTCATTCAAATTTATAAAATAACTGAGCTACTATGCGCGCTCTCATTGGTCGATAGGTGTGTTGAGATGAGAGTATGTAAACACGGTTGTGACGTTTTAGATTCGCGTGTGTTTTTTAGAATTATTTTGTAAATGCAATAAAGCACTTTTTCCATGTTTACATAGCCTCATCTAAGCAATCGGCGAGCTGGAAGAATTCTCGAAAGTTTGCATAACTGTCTCGAATTCTCCCAGCCCTCCTCGTGTTTAGATGAGGCTATGCAAACATGGAAAAAGTGCTCTATTGACAGATAACTAAGGAAAGAGGACACGAAAGAAAACCGAGACACAAGTGAGACCATGATTCAACGAAGATTTCAAAATTTTACTGATTTAGATAAACCCTCTACCAAGGACTTTGAAGTATTTGTAAATAATCATCTCACCAGGAAAGAAGAATCCTGGCGATAAACAAAATGAAGACAATCATCCGTAGTACAAACATTTTTAGTAGTATTTCGACAGGCTCCAAAAGTAAACTTCTCCTCAGTCCACTGTAGATACCGAGGCATTAGGCAGAACTAGCACTGAAACGTGAGAGCATTCCTGGAGCATACATTTCTATCACAAAGAAACGACTGTTTTTTACTGGAAAATGCAACACTCGTAAAATTCATACGAACTAAATCCGGGACCCGAGTGCCGTGTTTTCCATAACCTCCCTGGTGAGGAAGATGACGTCATTTCTCGCTTTTCACGGTTGTTTGTGCAAACCGTCAGTTTTTTTTCTATATAATAAAAAGAAAATCACACGGTGGCTTGAAGATATGAATTTTATTTTCTCGTATTAAAAATAATATTTTACTCACTGAGCTCGTTCGTAATATGTTGTTTTTACGGCTCGAAAATAAAATTCATATTGATAAATAATGATCTATAATGATCTATAAATAATTGCGAAAAAATTGACAACCTTAAAACCATTTGGTTAATGGATAAAAAAGCTGAAACATTTTTGACGTTTTCGACGTTCGCCTAACGTCATCATCAAATCGAAGATGAATAGAATCTTGTGCGAATATAAATGTAAAAGAATTGTGTTTGCACTTGTGCTTGCGCTTGTGCTTGCGCCGCTAGTGAAATAATTGTGTCATTTCACCGTGAAAACGGACTTGACCGCGCAGGCATAACCACAAGCGCAAGCACAAGGATCAAAATTTTTCCTTTTTCTTGTGCTTGCGCTTATGCTTGCGTTTGGACGAAATACCGCTCAGGAATAACACAAGCACAAGGATATTTACCGCACGTGGCTGTATTTGGTCACTGAAAACACTGGACCCAGATTACCTCTCGCCTAAACAGTTTTCTAAAATGCCGGAAGGTTCGGATGATTTTGCTTGTGCTCGTATTTGCGTCGAATTTCGTTTTCACTTGGGTCATCCCTATCGTTTGCGTTTGTGTATGCGCACGTTTGTGTATGCCTGCGTCGCAAGTGAAAGCTAGGCTTATGCTTGCGTTTGCGCTGTAACAAGTCAAAACGAAATACCACTCGGGCATACCACAAGCACATGGATATTTACTGCACGTGATCAAGTTTGGCCAATGAAAACACTGTATCCAGACTTTTTAGGTGACTGTGCGTGCTGATACCTGATTACATCATCACCACACCGGTCCAGTGTGGTTTGCCCTAGTCCCGCTTCGACTCACTGGAAAGAATGCGTAGGACTCAAACACCATACCAAATATATTAGAATTGAATAGTTTTCTCAGAAAGAATAGAGTGTCACCCAAACTCGGTCTGGTCGTTTTTCATGGATTAACGGAATTGGTAAACAGTTGACTGAAGAACATGGTCTCAAGGTGGACTCAACAGCCCAGACATCATGATGAATCTTTAAGAGTGAATGCCAATAAAAATGGACCTAAATTGCGTATCAATGGCACAAGTCGAAAAATTGATTTCGCTTGTATTTCGTCCATAGATAGGTCCTAGTAAGAATAGAAACGGACCATAGTTAGTTTCTGCTAATACAGCTTTCTTTGGTAGAAATATGCCAAAAACGATTTCGACCCGATTGGGCTCAAAATCTACTTCCGGTTTTGCTGAATTTTCCGAATATTTGGTTGCTTCGCGCTCCGCAGAACAGCTACTTGAGAATCTTTCAATGGATTTTATATTCAGTTCAGGTCTTCATGGTATGACTAATCGCAAAATAAAATAAATCAAAGTTAGTTTTGAGCCCGAAAAGAGATCAAACTGACACGCAAAATTTTACAATGTGTCGCAAGAGAATTATTGCATAAAAACATCGCCATATTTTTCTATGGGCTATAACTTTAAATACCATAAAAACACTTTCTACGGGTTAAATATACACCCACCTGTTAAAATATCAAAAAATATCTCTGAGCAAATGGTTTCAAGTCGCCCGCCTTGGCCTGTGTTTCTCATAGATTTTGCCCAAAACCCGCCGTTGGAATGTAAACAATTGCGTGACGCGGATAGCCACTCTCGATTAAATATTCAGCAATCCGATGAAAGCAATTTTTGAAACGTTGTGTGGATAAGATAATGGCAATTTTTTGTTTGTTTGTTTGTTTTTTGTTTAATTTAGTATATAGACACATATATATTTTTTTCATCTGCATTGCAACACCCACGGCATCCACGGTAAAGAACGTTACTACCGTACCCCGGAAATGATTTTAACATTTGTTTACTTTATTGATTTCACTGATAACTTACAATACAGTGGCAGTTTTAAAAATACATTTAACCAGTCCTCTATGGTTTATGGCAATTGAATCACTGACTGACAAATAAAGTCAAGTGGAAATACCATAAATTCTATAAACTAGTAACTGCGTGTTGTGTAGAAAATTTGTACCTACACAATATGCTCAAACTCAGCTAGAAAACCCGGAAGTTCTTGAATTGAATTAGCCGAGGAAGAAATTGCGTTTAAGTTTCAATCATACTGGGAAAAAAATCCATCTTTTCTACTTTGGTTGTTTGATCAATTAACTGAAATTTGCAGATCATAACATTGGTAGACAAATAAACATTACAGTGGTCGATCCAGGACTAGGTTTACACTAAAGGAGTTTTTTTGGATTCGTAAAAGTTCCCGGATTCATCAATTTTACAGTATTCGGATTATTAGGGGTTTACAGTGAAAGGATATTCGGATTCTTAACCGTTTACACACGACGATAACTCCGGGAACGTTCATGATGGAATGGTTAACAAGCAGCTTGTTGCCTCGACAACGAGAAACAAAATGCCTCCGAAAATAAGGCTAGGGGTAGGTTGAGACAGTCTGAAGTTCTCTTTCAACTCGCTGACCACGGTACTGTTGTCCATCATGTCAGGTCCCTCCAGGTATTTATTCTGGTCTTTACTTAATATCTAGAACCGTCGAGGTTTTCGATCTTGCCATCGTCGTCATCTGCGCAGTAAAGTATAAATTGGGTATCTGAGGAATATGGCATTACCCATTATAAAAGTGATTACCTACACCTGAAACAGCACGAGGTAATCACCCAGCGACCGCCATTAAATGGCCATCAATGAGCCTACGACTCGACTACGACTGGATCATGTAATCCGCCATTTTCGTTCCACCGCAAACTCAAAAGATCACAGGCGGAAAAATATCCGGATTCGAGAGGAAATCGTTTACACGCCAAAACTCTCCGGATTCAAAGTTCCCACTTTAAATTCCGGATTCAAAATCTCCGGAGACACGACCAAACCGGGGAGTTTTTATTTCAGATTCGTCCACTTTTGTGTAAACGGCAAAATCAATCCGGCACTAAAACGTTCCAGATTCATCACGACTCCGAAACAATTTCCTCTAGTGTAAACCTACAATCCTGGCCATAAGTTGTTGGGACACCCCCCCCCCCCCCTTTTTGCGCGCTAAAACCCACGATTTCAACTGCGTCCTTAACGTTTTAGAACAAAAGATGAATAGAAGCAAGTACAATTGAACCCCCCCCCCCTAGCAATGTTGTAAGAAAATGAAGCTATTCTGAAGACTAGATCGGATGTGGGAAAAAAGGAAAAAGGGACAATAGAAAGTGGTTAGACAGTTGTGTTGGAACCGAACGCGATTGCTGAAAAATCGTTATTATTGGAATAAGACGTGAATATCTATCTTATCGTCTCTTAGTTCGAGAATACTGTTCTAGGAGGCGAACAATTCTTGAAACGTGGCTACTCTGAAGCTATTGTCAAGGATTTTTTTTTCTTCAAGATTTTTATCAACATTGACAGGGGGGAGGGGGTAGGCGGGCTTGCGCGGTTTTGGTCTTAAGAGAGGCTGCCTGTGAAGTCATCTGCCGTAACTGTCCCAACACTTTTGACCAGGACTGTAGTCTTAAATGAACAGCGAACATCCATCTTGTTTTGTTCGCGGAAGTCGGTCACGGAAGAGCGAATTTCAGTGAAATATATATATAATTTGATTAAGCAATTAGCCAAAAATAGGTTGGCCGCCAAAACAGTTTAGGGTTTAGCCTAACTCTAACCTTAAGTTTTAAGACTGAAGAAAAAAAGAAAAAAAGCATTGAGCATTTCAGTTGTTTGAAACAGAAACATTCGCGCACAATGAATTATATGTATAGTACGTGCGCAACCTGGAAAGCAATCCGTCCAGCACAGTAATTGTTCAAATTAACAGCTTACCGAGACACTCGCACTGTTGATGCCTCTTATGATTTAAACTTTTAAGATTTGTTTACTTTACTTTTTCCGACGTTTTAGCAGGAGAAAAGGCACTAAATGTGCTGGTACAAATAAAAAGGTCTAACCGAAAATCGATCCGTCGAAATCAAGAAATACAAATTTCATCACTGTAGCGTTCCTTCAGATCACGTGAGGCTACAAACCAACAATATCAACTTGTCATTACGCTTAACAAATGAACTTAGAACGATTTTCTTTCTAGAACTCGTCCTTGTAATTAAAATGATCAAAGAAAGAACGACAGCTTAAAACGACATAGCAATAACACCCGAACTCCAAGTAAATTGCTTTTAATTGGCGTTTTTAATTAACGAAATTTCTAAAGCGAAGACTTTCAAAATATTAATTTTAAAAGTGGTCCATTGCGTTTTTCTTTTTTCACCCAAATGTTCCAAGATAGCCATCTACGGTTTCCTGGAAACGAATTATGTATTCAGGGTGACCGCCCGCGTCACGCAATTGTTTACATTCTCACGGCGGTTCAGGGAAAAATTTATGAGAAGCACAGGCCAAGCCGGGCGACTTAAAACCATTTGCCCAGAGATGTCTTTTGATTTTCAAACAGGTGGGTGTACACTTAACACGTAGAAAGTGTTTTTATGGTATTTAAAGTTATAGCCCATAGAAAAATATGGCGATATTTTAGTACTATAATTCGTTTGCAACACATCGTAAAATTTTGCGTTTCTGTTCGATCTCGTTTCGGGCTCAAAAGAAACCTCGATTTATTTTATTTATCGCTCAGTCATACCATGAAGACCTGAGCTGAATGTAAAGACCATTGAAAGATTCTCAAGTGGCTGCTGTGCGACGCGCAAAGCAATCAAATTTTCAGAAAATTTAGCATAACAGGACGTAGATTTTGAACTCAATCGGGGCGAAATCGTTTTTCGCAAATTTCTCCCCAAAAAAGCTGCATTAGCAGAAACTAACTATGGTCCGTTTGTTTACTAGCTAGGGCCAATCTATGGGCAAAAAATAAGAAAAATCGATTTTTCAACTTGTGCCGTTGTTTGGTCCATAGTTATGGGCACTGGCTCTTAACACTCTGCTAGTCGAAGTCGAGGAGCTGAGATAACCTGGAACTTTGTTCTCTAAACGCGGTATCCGCTAAACATCTATGATAATGTTGTGTTTCTTAGAAGCGAGAAATCAAGCAGACGACTACCTGTCGATCGTCCCCTAGCCCATGCAACACCCAGATCAGATCAGACCGACCGTTTAAGATTCAAAACACTGGATAGTGTATTAGTGTAATCCAGGCTTTTTTAAGGTTTTCCTCGATATTGGAACGATACTGATATACTGTTGGAGTTATTATCTTTCCGACCTACAATGCAACAATCTGGGCCCATGAAGAACAAAAGCAACGTTGAAGAGGTTCACAGAGACTTTGTAAGTCTCGTAACTGAATTAGCTCTGGTCCAACTGCTGGTCCAAGTTTTTCAAATGGTAGATAACGCTATCCTCCTACTGAGTCGTTATCCATTGACGTTATCCATAGACGTAGTAACTTTATGTACTCTATTGTGATTCATCTTCTGGATAACGTTATTCTAACATTGGACAACCAGGCCCAAACGTATTACAGAAGGACGACTTTCTTCTTTAAAGGGATAGTTTCATGGTTCCGCGCATGTGCAAGCTATGATGTAACCCATCCGACAGCCCAACCAATTCCATTGTCTACTGATAAACCAATCAGATAACTCGTGCGTCCGGTTCAGAATCACACCAAGGGGCCAAATTATAAATTCGATATTCAATACTAAATTCGACACTTTCTGTGTAAATACCTTGACCTCTTCCTTGTAGTCGTATGGGTATACAAAGGCTATCATTCTACGTTCAGCCTACTGAAATACGTGTGGTTGATACGAAAACAAAACATACTTAATGTATGGAGTCGGAACCGTTACGAAAGGATCGAAAAGGAATTCTAATAAAAAATCTCACCTCTATCATCACGTTTCCGCTACCGAACACGGGATTTACAAAGGAAAATTTCGCGCAGTCATCTACACGCTACCGATTAATCTATAACTGAACAATGGAACTGATTGGTTAACGTTGTAACTCGCACATGCGTCGAACCGTGAAACCCTCCTTTTAAACACAGTTTAAGAAAAAAAGAAATGAAGTGGTTCAAGGCAAAGTTGAGTGTAGACTAGAGCTTCTTTATTGAATCATAAAGAGCCATAAGGCGACGCATTGTATAAGATTAGATCTTCCAAACGGAATAGGTATTAATATGATACACATACACTATTTTGTGCATTAGAATAGTTCATTTGTCACTGATTCTAGCTAATCAACCATTATCTACTCGTCATCACCATCTTCTTTATCATCACCGTCTTCTTCATCATCGCCATCATCTTCATCATCTTTGTCATCACCATCATCTTCATCGTCACCATCATCACTGTCTTCAGAATCATCTTCATCATCCTCATCATCTTCATCATCCTCGTCATCTTCATCATCTTCATCATCTTCATCATCCTCATCATTCTCATCAACACTGTCATCATCAAGATCATCATCACTGCTGTCATCAGCGGCAGCTGAGTCATCCTCCTTAGTGTCAGCAGCATCACTGCTGGCTTCCTCGGCAGTGGGTTCAGCTTCACTCTGAGCTGGGTCATTCTCAGCTTCAGATGGTTCAGTCGCAGCTGGATCGGTAGCATTGGCGCTTTCTGGAACGTAGTTACGAGCCTTAGCTTCATGGGTATCTAACAGCAGGACATTTTAGGCATAAGATCGATTAAGCTTAGTAAACCATTGAAACAAAACGAGAAATTTCTTTTTTCTTAAGAGGAAAGCCACATCAACCTGATTCTCATGCAAGGCCTCCTTTTGCATCAAAATGGAGCTTGGATATGTAAAGTTGGTTTGAGAAGGGCAGAATTTTACAACAACAACAACCTGCCACATATACCCCCCCCCCCCCCTCCACTGGAATCGATCTTGCATCATCCCGTAATGGACAGAACGTGCTGGTACTAATAAAGGAGGCATTATCAAACATGTCCTGTACTATTTTGCAACACAGAAGTTGAAATGGTAGACTTGATATTTTTCACCGTTTTTATTTCTATTGGACAAGAAGATGGGAGTATTGTACTCACCCCGTCCCTCGCTAAAATCAGAAAAAAGGAAAATTCTTTGACATTATATCGTCCGAAAATTTTCTTTCGAGTTTATATTTATTCCGGTTATGTAAAACCCCGCCCCGCCGGTTCAGTAACCCCAGGGGATTATGAAAACCCCGTTCCGCTTTTACTGTTACCTTAGCTTTCTCTGCAACATATTTAGTACTTCAGATGTAAATTTGATGATTATAGACTTCATATATCCAGTTACTATAACCATCTAAAGTTTTTATTTACAAAGTCCCCTCCAAAAATAACAGACCACCATTTTAAAACGTGAAATTCCATTCGATTGATCCCATGTCCCCATCCCTTCCCCTCATAGAAGGTCTTTTGATCGCCAATGATAAAGTTAACGTAAAGTTTGCATACGAGCCGGTTTCCTTAGCATGAAGCGACCAGGAGTATTTCTATTCCCCCCTGGATGGGATGCTAGTCCATCGCAGGGTTAACCCCAGCATTAAATTCGCCGGTACCCATTTATACACCTGGGTGGAGAGAGGCACTGTGAGAGTAAAGTGTCTTGCCCAAGAACACAACACAACGTCCTCGGCCAGGGCTCGAACCCGGACCGCTCGATCCGGAGACGAGCGCACTAACAAATATGCCACTGCGCCTCCACACGATCGCCAATGAGCTTAGGATGTACTATGGGAATTTCATGGCATTATTTCAAGCTAAGGCCAATGTTTGTCTCGGATATGTTTTGACAATATGACTGACTTACCAGCTGGCATAGACTGCACAGCAGCAAACACGGCAATCAGAGCCAAAGCGATCAAAAGGTTCTTCATTTCTGGTAGATGGTAGATGTCTCAGTGAATCTAACAAGAGTTCATTACGTTAATAATTTGATGATCACACTACAATGCTGCTGTCTAAATGAGATAAAAAGCTTAGTACATGTCTCAGTTATTTCAGGATTGAGCGAACTTTTGCTGTTTCCTTGTCGAATAAATGACATATCGGATCTTTAATTCATACACTGCTAAAACTGAAAAACTAGGCTATAACAAAATACCAGTCTCAAACACGGTATGGATGGCTGAACATTGCTTTATGTGAATACTGAAGACCTTTTATCATTATCATTTATTGAGTGCATATTGAGAGAATTGATAAAGGATCAAACCTGTTTTCGGCCTTCTAAGAATGAGAAAGATTTTCTCATGCACAATTAAACCTTGCGATTAAAAAAATAAACGTTGGAAATGTTATGAGATCCTTCAGCCATAATCTACTTTGCTTGGCACGAGTGATTATGACTTCATATGTGACATTACAAGATAAGTTATTAATCAGTTGAACGGCAGTGTTAAGAATGTCTTTATTTTCATTAATATTCTTATTTTCGTCTTAACAGCCGGTGAGCAATTATGACAACCAGAAAAAATGTGAACGATCGAGTGACCGAAGTGTCAAAACAAACTTCAGCAAACGTGTTCACGTTTTAACGACTGGCTGGCTTCTACGCACCGACTAAGCAATTCGTTACTAAAATAACTGATATATTATTTTTCTTCTTGTTGCCTTTTGTTTGGTTACGTTTTAAGTTGAAAGAAAAGGAATTTTCTTTAAAGAAATGTATCTAAAAGTATTTAAATTGGGGCAATGTTCTAAACACGAAGCAAAATGTTTTTTACTCATGCCATTCTTCTGATCTCAGTTAAATTAGATAACGTGATAACTCTCTTCACCTCATTAACTGGGCTTACGATCTTAGAACAAACATGACGGTCACCGACGCGTTTATCATCCATTTTCCTACAAGGCGACTTATGTGGGTTAAAGATTTAAAAAAAGGTAAAGACAAGTTTGCTATAAAGCCGTGATTTATTGAGTTCCCTAGTAAGGTAGGCCAACCCTTACTGCAAAGAAACCTAAATAGAAATTTAGTCAAGACTTTTTTTTAAAAAAAAGTTCAATGATTTAAATGTCAGTCAGTATATACAACTACTAGCGCTCCGTCGTTAGCACTGAAATAACTATTAAAAATATAAATCCCGCTCACTCAATTCTTATATGTTTCTACCAACCCACTAACTAGAGAAAACCCAGATAAAAGAAAGATGAAGATCTGGCAAAACGCTTCTTCGACGTGTCAACTTAAGCCAGCATAAAAAAGGATAGACGCCAGACTATCGCGTTTAATTAAAGTGAAACAATTATTAAATGATCAAAGCTTAAATGCCGTATCTAAAAGTTACAGCGAATATTGTCAGTACATACCTTCTCCTTCAAAAACTTGCACCTTGCCTAAGGCCTTCAACTGTTCGACTAACTTGGTGTTCGCAGACAATCACCTTTTGTCTCTGTTTACCGTCGCAAATGGTGATGTAAGATTTAAAGGTTGATTGGATGTTTTACTGAAATATATATAATTATGTTTCTTTCCCGACACTCACCTCAAAATAACCAGTTCAGTAGTTACGTTGCAAAAAGGCTTTAAGCTGTTTTTTTCTTCTTTTGCTGAGTGATCTGAGTGCGAGCTTATTTCCTTAAGTCTTAATAGAAATGTGTTCCTGTTCAGTTGCTCACAAAGATGGGGATTATCAAAGTATTTCGCCTTTTTTTTCTTTACATTTTGTTATTTTCTTGAGATCCCGTCCAAGGTTATTTTAGCAGGTTGTACCCGGCCGCGGAAGTATAAACAAAAGAGGGTTTTGATAATTAAGGTGTTTAAAAGAGGGTCTATTCCGTAGTTTACTTCTACCACCCTTAAACGTGTAAGAGACTGATGAAACTCTATTTCCTGTAAATGTCTGTAAAAGCTACCTTAAAATTGATACACAATCAATACTCGCACTAAAAAAAAGATACGTTAAACTTTAATGGATGTTTCCTTGTGATTAGAAGAGGTTGTTTACCAATGATTAAACGAACACCAACACTGGCTGCTAGATGTTTACCCATAGCACCAAACTTTGTTTATTTCTGTGAGCGAATGAGTAAAGGCCAACTCGTCGATTTCGTTTAGCAAGCAGTGGGAGGTATGTGAGAATAACTAAACATGACGGGTGGTTTGGTTAACCTTTGTAAAGGTCATGAAAAGGTACTTTCATGCATGGAGCACCAAAGAGCACTAGAATCAAACGTTGATCAACTAATACAGCTCATGAATTATACCATTATAGAGTCATTATAATTCTCTTATGAATAAACTTAGCTTAATTTACACGCGACGTTCCCTAAACGAATAGGCACGTAAACCCTTAGATCTAGTCGAAGGGTGTTGGTATTTTTCAACATTTTCTTACAAGCATGTATGAGGTTAGGTCGTCTGTCCGTTTACTAACTTAACTCATCTGTACCGCAGACGCGCTTATTAGCAGGTCGCCCGAATAAATCGCTCGCTTGTTACAGAAGCCTAGCTTTATGCAACGTCCACACTACTCCGGATAAATTTGAAAACGCAGCTTTATTTCTACAGTTAGGCCAACCGTCCATACTAATCCGTCACGCAAACGAAGCTTTCGAAAACGCTCTTCAAACTGGAGGGATTTGAAAACGCCGGCTTTTCGATTTCGTGCAGACAGAAAACATTTTGAAAACGGAGCTTTTCGACAACGATGTCAGTAGTCACAATAATCACGTGATTTCCCTGCCTGATTTTTCCTCAAAAGTAAGTCTAAAATGACCAGTGATTGTTGCGTTTTCAAATTTCTCCCGTGTAGTGTGGACGGAAAACATTTGATGTGTTTTCAGAGTGAAACATCCGTTTTCAAATTCCACCGGCGAATCGCGGATGGGGCCTTACTATACCCACTTACTAATTTATCATTCCTTACACAAACTGCGTTCAGCGCCGCTGTTTATAAATTGGCGCTGAGAATCTGAAGCAGGTTGATTGTTACAAAACAATGTTATTTTTGATACAGATCAGTAGAGGGTCATTAATCAACTATCATTTAGTAACAGTATTCAATCTGATTGAAGCATTAAGACCTTGTTCGTCCTAGCTCGCTGTGCCGGCAGTGCTGAATTTGTTCGGTATGTAGGATTTATCAACACTTTGCGGGAAAATTTGTCTAGTTTAATAATGAATTAATTAAAAGTCTTCTTTGTTTGCCTGGTTTCCGGCCAAAATGAAAGCATTCCTTAAAAACGTTTTTTAAAAGCCACCACTAAAAAATGACGCTTATTTCAGCAATTAGCTTCCTTTTTACCAGAGTAACATTTTCTCTTCTTTGCGCTTTCCATGCTTCAGAGAAAAATCTGGAGAATCTCAAGATTTCTTTGTATTTTTAGTAAACCCCGGTTAATATATATCAGTCACCTTTTAAATTGATG
>NC_138147.1:20305000-20312500 GCF_964199315.1 Orbicella franksi
TTTCGTTCCATTTGATTTTCGTCCCGGAATGTCTAATATTTTCAAATGGGTAACTCACATTTCCGAAATGCAACAAAAGAACTATAGCATTCAGTAAAGTGAAATTTGAGAGACTATGGGAACCACCGAAGTTTGAAATTTCTGGTCTAGAAAGCTGATTTAGTCGAGATTGAGGGAATTGACTTAGGCTAAAATATAAATACTTCCAGAAACGTGCACACTCCAGATAAATATTGACAGCGATTCCTTAACATCCTGTAGAAGTTTCTTCACCTAAACTCAACCCGCGCCAATCCACAGTCTTTAAGGACAATGCTTTAAACTAGATAAATGTTTCCTTTTATCGATACCGAATCATGAAGTTTTGCGTCTTTCAGTTCAGTCTTTTGTTTTATTTTTTTTTCTAGCGGCTAGCCTCATATCGATAAACAAAAGTGAGACGATTTGCCAATTTCTAATCCCTGGCCAACACGCACAAGAGGCGCTTATATCAATGAATATTGGTTGCGACCTTTCAACATTGAACGAATAATTTTAGCAACTGATCAAGTGAACAATAATTCAGTTTTAAAAAACATGGAAGATTTGTTTGGCATTAGTAGTTAAAACACTTAAAGTTGTCAGTAAACAAGGCAGTCCGAAAGTTGTCATGTTGGCTTCGTACTGACGGTGTTGTCATGTCGGCTTTGTACTGAAGGTGAAGTGAAACAAGTTCCAATGTTCTTTCTCCCTTTCTCTATATCGACTTATCAATGAATAAATCAATGAGTAACGGAAATTTCGTTGAAAAATGCAATAATATTGCATAATCTCACAAAAACAAGGACATTCGAGGTGTCTATTTCATTTACGTTGCCAAGTGTGGAAATAACTCTTCAAAATCCGTCACGGTTATTAGGCCAGCTAGTGCCGGCTGACTAGATCTTCCAAAAATTAGCCTCTTTCAATAATTGAAGTCACATTTCTATACGTGAAATGCTGCCCTGACGTGCAGCAAATGTACTCCAGTTCAACTAGAGAGCTATGGAGCTGGACTGGACTTCTAAAGCATGCAAGTAAATCGCACTTGAAATAATGTCACATGCTTTCACTGCAGCAGCTGAAAACACAGTTCCGTGTTGTTTTTTTTTTCCTGAGGGTAAAACCACATATACTACCTTTCAACCGTTCTTTCCTCCTTTCTCTATATCACCTTATCAACGAACCATTGTTTACGATCTGTGTATCAGACATTGACCGAATTATTTTAGCAAGCTAACAATATAACGGTGCAGAAAACGTGCAAACCGCCTGACAGTAGCAATCAAAACATCACCAGTTGTTAAAGCACGAAACACAATCTAAAAGTGGACATGTTGGCTTTGCAATAGAAAGTGTTGTGTAACCGAGCAACTCCGCGGACGAAAACACAGTCTAGCCTTTTATAACCGTGTTGAAGCGAAATAAATACACCTGTTCTTCTTCCAGGTTTTACCCGCTACTACTGGCTGCTTACGCGAGCAAAGATCTGTTCTTTTTTCACTTTTTCACACACAGTTCACACACTTATGATTCAACTGTTGGTATTTACTTATCAGATTAACTATAAGTGCTAGATGCAAATGTTGGCTATTTTCGAGTGAATATTGACTAGGATCGACACATAAGTACTTGACAAAGTTATTTTGGAAAGAAATCAAAAACATGCAAATACCTTAATAAATACCTTTGACAAACACCGGTCTGAAAGTGCCGGCCGTCTTAATGTCTCGTTAATATATAACACCTGAAACACTGAAAGCACTGCCGCCTTAGCCCCATTATGATTAATGACATGCGCGGTTTCACGTCACTTGAAAACCTTCTGTTTCTGCATCGTTTTGATAGACACATAGTAGCATACGCCTCACTCTTTACGATTACCTTAGCGATGAATAATGAACATGACTTGTCCAAATGCTCGATCATTAGGCAATAGCCGCCCAACATGGGTTGGTTGTCAAAACTGGGATGAGCTCTCTTACCGTTGCCATGGCAGCATACGCACTGATTTGACCACAGCTTTCCTAATAGCTCGTTCCAGGCCTTTGGTTAACATATAAAATTGTGGACAACGCTGCGGTACGGCACGTGCGGTAAGGGAGCTGTTTAGCTGTTGCTGCTCACCAACTTACAGTAACTCTGGTACAGCCAGGCTGCACTCAGGATATCAGTGCTGTCTGAGACGGCGGAGTGTCCCCCGGGAATGTCATTCAGATCTTACCAAGTCTTTCCGCGCGCTTTACTCCTTTGTTTCCAGTTTAAACTCTGCACGCGTATTCCAGCACGTAAAACGCGAGCTACGTTATAACGAACATCTACTGTTTTTCACTCTGATGAAGGTGGACAGTTGCCACCGAAAACTCAGTGAACAAAAATCTAAAGATTGGATATTATAAAGTCAAATGATCAAGTCTTTCTCCCCTGGTAGTTTTCAATTACTTTTTCTCAAACTTTCATAAATCGTTCGGCTTTCTTTTGTTTGCGTAACTACTTTAATCTAAAACTATCGTTTCTGTCAGGCTAAATAGGTTTATACATATGAACAGAAAGTCAAAGTGGTGAGGTTTCAGGAGACACATTTATTAGCGAAAATGTTAAATAAAAATCACACAACTCTAGAATATCTAAAAATCGTGATTTAAGCTAAGAACACGAACGTAATTCATGTAAATGTACTCTAGGTTGGCTGTTGGTGACTCCATCCTAAGATTACGGTTCTGAGTCAGTTATCCTGTAGAAGAATCTTCACATACAAAACACTCGTGCAAATCCTCAGTCCTTGGAAACAGGACATCTCAGCAACAAGAAACGTTTTTATTTAACCTGATATTTTGATCGTTGTAGCCGCGATGAATTTTCCGCTGGTGAATATTGAAGTAATACATCTTTTCAGTCTATATTGCGTCAGTTAAAGTTTGTCAAACGGTGTTATTTTAAGTTTGCCTAATATCTTTAAATAAAAGTGAAGCAATACTTCATTGAGTCCTCCAATTTCCAAACCCTGAACAGCACACACAAGCAAGCGCTCACCCATATCATAAACATATAAATTAATATCAGTTACGGGCTTTTAACATTTATCTTTTTTTTGGCAACTCAGTAAAAAAACATTTCAGTAAAGAAAACATGCAAACCCGATCGATCACCAGTTGTATAAGAAGACAGTATGGAAGCTGTTGACTTTGCACGTGAATGCGTTTTGTTACTTAGCAACGTCGACGAAACACAGTTTTTTCTTGAAAAGGTGAAGTGAATTTTATTCTGGTGCTCTTTGCCCCTAGGCCTCTATCGATATCAACTTATCAACAAATGTTGGTTACGGTCTCTCTATCAGACATTGATCAAATTTATGTGGTAACTGAACAATATTTCAGTTAAAAAACATGCAAATCTACTTAAGACTAAAAAAAAACATATTCTGAAAGTTATTGTTTTGGCACGCGAATTTGTTCCGTCACTTAGCAATGGGGTTCGACAAAACCCACCGGTAGTGCTTGGTAACCGAATGAGTTTAGCATTATGTTGTTAGATACACAGTCATGAGTACCGCCTCTATATTGATTTTTCAATGAGTATATCTTGTTTAAATATATCTTTCAATGTTTCGTGTGAGTATAAACAATATCCGGGGGGTCTTCCCTATGAAAATGAGAGAGACGTAAGCGGTGGTTTCTTGGGGTAAAAAGGTTATCACAATGCGTTTTAGGGTGTTGAGCCGAAAAATGCCAGGAACAATTTGTTACTCAGCTAGTTCAAACTGTTCAGTCATGGATGATATTAACAGCAACTCTTAGGGTGCGTTTCTTTAAGAAAATCCAAGATTGGATTCCTAAATCCGAAATCCGACTTTCTTTACAAAACAGATTAATCCAAGATCACTCGGAGCATGGTGCATCAAAGGAACCGAAGAATCCACTCTGTGCAAGGATTCTTCGGTTGCTTTGATGCACAATGATCCGAGTGATCTTGGATTAATCTGTTTAGTAAAGTCCGTTTTCTTAAAGAAACGCACCCTTAGATTATCAGAGTCACTTGTTATTTTAAAATTTTAATCTCTTACTCTTAATTAAGTGAACATAAATTTGAGCCACTTTCAAAATGGGACACTGTGATACCTTTATGTAGTTATTTTCAAAATTTCCGACGAACACCCTGTCATTTTTATACGGGAGTCCCCCCCCTCCGGAAAAGAATCTCGATAGAACAAAATCATTACGGAAGTCTATTCGGCTTACGTTGCTATACATGGTAACAACTGAAATATGATGTTAAGTCAACTAGTCCTAACAAATTTCTGCAAAACAATTTGTTAAAGGCATGGACTCAAACTGTTCTGATGAGGTATGCCTTGGAGTGTACGACTCAGTTTAGCTTGGACGTAATATCCTCGGTGGTAAGGTGTCATTGCACCACGACCTTGAACTGTAGGACTCATACGAGCCGCTGAAAAGTTAACATGCTCAAATTATGAAGAAATTCAACAACGACGATTCCCACTAAAAAATCTCGAGCTATGATCAGTTCTTTAGTCTAAAGCTGCTCGAAGGGTAAGAAGCTGAAGTCCGTAGCCCTAGTATCCGTTCACAATGTAGGCCGAGGTATTCTACGTTGGAAGTTAGAACGTAACATCGAAAGCGATATCAGTCGATATTTATTTCAAGAATAAACCAATCTTTCGAAAAAAAATCCAATGCTTATATCGAAACGCATTACAGATCATTATACATATTGCACGGTAAGTTCAAGTGCTTTGACACCTTAAAAACGAAAGTCGTGTGGAACATTTACCATAAGTATTTACCGTTCACAGCTGAACACGGTAACCCGGTAATTCAAAGAAAGGGACGAAAGTGACGAAGGCAAGGATGTCGTTTTCTCAGATTTCAATTAGCCTTTGTTTACTTCTATTCGTCGCTTGCTGTAATTGCGCTTCCTTCGTTAAAGATTCTGAAGTGAAGCTAAAAAGTGAGCCAGGAATTGGTAAGTAAAATGTGTGAACCAAGTAAGAAATAAAAGTAATCCTCATGATGTATTAGTGCAACAGAATAGTTGCACCTTTATAAGGCAAATGTCGAAACTCAGGTTTTCTCGTGCTTTTTCATACAATCATCGTATGAGTAACTTAGTCTTAAGTAGGGCACCGTCTCTGGACTCGATAGTTAGTGATTTTCCTCAGTTTTCCTCCTTGCCCGCACCACGGAGGTGCCCTCAAGAATTGTTGTCTTAAGTGACCTAACGCGAGTGAAAAGTAAGGTGTGATAAAAACTTGCCTTAGGTTATCATTAATGTCAAATAGACAGATTAATAGTTTGGTAGAGTAATTCCCATTCACATTGCTACCTGAACAAGCAGAGGAGCTCGACTAATTGACTAGTAATATCTTTTAATCTTTATCTTGAACAGGAACACATAAGCTGGGCGCTAGATATCGCCGACAGATCTGGATGCGCTTTTGTAGCCAAGGTGAGCAGTACAACCCTTGGACCGAATTATGCTGCAACGGCCACGTGGTTCCCAAGGTAGGAAATCGGACCAGGTGCTGCGGAGACAACTCATTCGATCCATGGTCCGAGATGTGCTGCGATGATACCACAAACAGTATTTTACCTAGAATGACGCAGCCAACCTGTTGTGGAAGTGATCTGTACGATGCAGCATCAGACATGTGTTGTGGTAGCACGGTATTTTATTCGGTACCCACGCAAGGCGTGTCGAGACGAACCCTAGCCTGCTGTGGAGATCAAGGATATGATACAAATAAACAAATATGCTGTGAGGAAAACTTATCACCCGTACCCCAGAGACCAGGAGCATTGCCAGGATGCTGTGGAAGTCGTGGATACGATGTAGCCTCCCAGTTATGTTGTGATGGTCGACCGAAACACAAACCAGGCAATATGTCAGCTTGTTGTTCAACTCACGCTTACGATATAGCCACGCAGTTATGCTGCAATAATCAGTACGTAGTCCACAAGGTGGGATTAAATGCAGCCTGCTGTGGAAGGTACTTAACCTACAACCCAGCCACCCAGTTATGCTGCAATGATGTCCCAATGAGCAACAGACACCCAATTACTGGAAGTGCCATGTTATGCTGCGACGGTGTCATGCAACCGAAGACATCTATAACCACAAGCTGCTGTGGAAGACTAGTATATGATACCACATCCGACCTATGTTGCGATGGTCGTATTCCAGTTTCCCAGTCGAGATTTGGCGGTGGCTGTGGAGGACTCGCATAACATGCAGCTCAGTTCCAGTTTATACTGCTGAAAAGCATTCCCATCGGATGATGACCATATTTTTCATATATCGCCTATATCAACCAACACTTAAAGAATAACAGCGAGGCAATAACAAATCACCACTTAAACCTACAACACATTGGCTTCACTGAATAAAATAATGTCACTTTAACAGAGAAGAAGATAAGTTGATATTGTAAAAAAGGCTCTTTTCATAAACAAACCTGCATACAGCTGTCAATTTGTACTACTCATTAAACATTTATATCAAGTGCATTGATTGTAGTACATTTTTCTATTTCCCCACCACCCCACCCCTCCTCCTTCAACGCCTTGAAAGCAATCATTTTGTCTTAGATCTAGCAAAAATGCTAGGAAATGGTTGAAAACTGATTAATTAAATAACAACAGTTTAATAGAATTTTTTTTGTGAATTCGAGTTCGACGTTGATAAAACATAAGAAAGCTGTGGTTAGTTTTTAGACGTTAAAACTACTATGTGTAACTTTTGTTTCTAAACTTTGTTTGATATTCCACGGTCGCGCTTGGTAAAATCCGATCTCTAAATGGAAATCAGAGTTCGAGAAGTAATATTCTCCTCCCGCGGTGAAAAAAATGTTTCTCCTATAAATAAACTGCTGTATAGACTTAAACATAACATGAGGCTTTACGGTGAGAGTTTATTTTATCGTACATTTTTTCCTTGCCTTACGTTCGAAAATATAATAAAATAAATTGCTTCAGGAATCTATGATTAAGAACTGTGGGTTAGAAAACCAATCTCATAGTACCCATGCCAAATAACAGATACTGGACAAATATATCTCCACTCAGTACTAAGCCACTGCCCATGATTTATTGGGCTCGCCAAATAACCCAACCATGAAAACTAACACTCGGTGAATTTTTAGGATTCCTCAAGTGTCTCTCATGAGAATAGTCTTTCCGAAGCCTGTATGTATGTATCTTTCTAATTTCGTTCTGTTTCACTGGCACTAAACCATTCCTCATCTACAACGGAAAAGGCAATAATCGCCATATTTTTAGGATTCCCAGGCTTGTTACTAAGAAATAATATTTCCTCTATTCTGAACGGGAGTAGCTATCGGTAAAGTGCCGCGAGTCGCAGTAAACAATCATACACAAGAATAAAGACCGGAAGCTATAAACAATATGAATATAGTTTAATAATATAAAGTGTTAAATTTGATTTTCGTAAAACAGTGCTCAATAC
>NC_138147.1:20320000-20365000 GCF_964199315.1 Orbicella franksi
CCCTGTGCATCTGTTGATGAATGAATGCCTAATCAGTTGTGAAAAAGTAAAGATCTTCATCATGGGGTTCATGATTCATTACAACCTGAGGTGTCCAATCAATGAAATCGATAATCAATGGTAATTGATATCAATCATTAGAAAACAGTCCGAAGAAAATACGCGTACTGATTTGTTAAAAATCGTGTTTCTATAACTTGATGGAAACACAGAACTAGCATGAGCTGTTCACATAAGGATGATGCGGGAATTTACACTTTGATAATCAAAGTTAACAAGCTTTTTTTCCTTTTTTTGTTGCGGTGTTTTCGAAAAGAAATAGAAAACATGTCCTCTGTGTTGCTATCGAGTTTAGTATAAATCTACTAGCTTTCTATCACGAATGCCATTCTGTGATTCTATTTGCGTTCTTTTCTGTGATAGATAGTAGCATAGCAGCATGCGCTGGGGACCACTTGTTTGTGTTTTCGAAGTGTCTGTGAAGAGGATTTAGATGAAAGTTTTGAGTGACTTGTAGATTTATACTAAAACAATTAGATTATTCACTCTCGATTCCTATGCGTGATAGTTGACTCAGGCTGCACCCTTGTCAACTATCGTGATAGAAATCTCCAGCTCATAATCTAATTGTTTAATAGAAACACTTCTGAAAGTTTGGGAGAACTCAAAAAAGCTGTGGAAACACTCGCCTGTGGCTCGTGTTCCCACAGCATTTCTTTTTCTCCTAAACTTCCACTCGTGTTTCTATAACTTGATAGAAACATGGTACATGTTTTCTATTTCGTAAATACCAATTGATTAATAGAGTGGTTTTCAATTGAGTGTCCTAAAACCAAAACCAAACCAATTACTTACCAACTAGACTTCTCAGCCAATCTCAAACAAAAACCAACACCAAGATAATTGCCTGATTACTTTTATGACTTGATTGAAAACCACTCTATTGATAATCAATGACCAATCAATGAAGATGATTTACCTGAGTTTTGATGATCGATTGCTAATAACAACTGATGGCCCAACTGGTATCATTCTTTGGAGGTATATATGCTTTGAACTTTTACATGGGAATAAGACATCTTATTATATGGCTTTGGCTTGCAGCCGATACAATGCGTGCTCTGATTGGCTAAGAGCGAGATATGAGCAGTCATTATGCAGCTGTAATTCCCATGGGCCGATTACGGATTATGCAAATTAGGAAGAGCCCAGCTCTGAAAAGTCAAGTGCATTAAAGTGATGAAAGCCGATTAAAATCAGTAAGAGAATGGAAGCTAACAGTTTAGAGATATTTCCTTAATAAAATTCATATAGGAGACTTACCAGCCGGTAACCTTGGCGAGCACTAGTGAAAAACAATCAAAGTTTGCTGAGTCTTAAGTAAAGCTAAAATCGCTAAGTGAAAAACACCATCGGCAGGTCTGTCGTGCATCCTGAGCAGAAGACCACGAAGAAACTTATAAGTTATCATCTTAGTCACAACAATTACCGAAGTATTGAACTCCGTCAAAGTTCTCATCAAATAGATTCCCTTGCATTAACACAAGCAAGTGTAAATCAGTTTCCAGGATCATCAGATGTAAACTATCAGATGGTTTCTGTCGGTAGCAGTGTTTCTGATAACTGCAGACGTTCACAAGGCTTGAAAAATTCATCCATTAATCCCAGAATGAAGAAGGCAAAGATATGTTGTCGAAAGCGAATGCATAGATCGAGTTAAGCTTATTTTGAGCAATGCATTCTGAAGCATTAGTATTTTCTTTCACCAAAAGACCGTTGCTTTGGACAATTTTGAGGCACTTTCTGTCTTTTCTATATGCATTGACATTTCGCCACAAAAGTCGGAAAAACTTCCCCATCAACTTGTGGTACCACGATACTAAAATACCTTTTTGAGGCTGTGACAGTCACTTTTCCCATAAAGAAATGAGTGTTTTTAACGTAATACGTAATACAGTGGTGAAGTTCACTGACTGTGTAGTTTTGCCCTGGGTTTGAGACGATGAATAAATCAGTAAATGTGTGCATCACCAGATCAATTATTGATGACTTCCGGTCGAATGATTTTTTTCTTTATTCATGAGCCATATAATAAACAACTTAATAACCTCGACCGTTCGGTTGTTACGGGAAAATCTCAAACCTCAGCCTACTGTAATATGGCAAGGCCTCAGTTTGAGATTTTCCCATAACAACCTCACTCTTGATTATTAAGTAGTTATACTTCTCTCTTTTTATTTGTCTTTTAAAAATTACTACAGTCGAACCTCCAGTTGCAACCACCTCTTGTAAGCAACCACCTCTCCTCAGTGACCAGGTTTCCAAAATACCAAAAGTTTCCATGTCAAATCACTATATTTGGAACCTCTTGTAAGCGACCACCTCTCGTAAGCGACTGCGACCACTTTTAGAGCTAAAAGTTTGAAATTTTCTTTTGTTTTTAACCTCCCATAAGCGACCACTTTAAGGATCAGACAGATAATAGAGCAGAAATTGGATAATAATGTTTTGTCATTATCGCATTTGGATAGTACAAGAGATGGAAATTTCTCAAGGGGAAATACCTCTTTTTCTTGAAATTGACTTGTTATATGAATAAAACATTTAAAACATGGGGTAAGTCTCTGCAGTTACCATATGCTAATGAGGCAAAATTTTCACCCAATATGGTCTAAGCTCTCGTAAGGGACCACGTCCTGTACATGTAAGTGATCACCAAGGCTTGACATTTTGGGTGGTCCCTTATGGGAGGGTTGACTGTATGTGGTAATTTTGTCAGTGGAGTAAACATTTTTGAAGAAAATTTTTGTGGGAACTTTTATTTGCGGATTGTGGAAAAAAACCCAAAACCCTCAAAATTATTGCTGCCCGCTAAGTCCATCAAGGATGCGCCAGCAGTCGGTTAGTACCTTGATTTTCCTAGTTGGCGCCTACCGCTTCATATAAGATGATAACAAAATTAAATACTTGTCAGCGGTGTCTCAAAGAAAAATGTAGAAATTACACATGGTGGACAAAGACTACAGACTAGTAGAAATTTAGTTTTGGCTAGTAGGTTTTTGATTTCCACTAGCCCCTTTGGCTAGTAAACAAAATGAAATTGGTCGAACTAGTTTCTGTCTTCCTCAAGGAAGAGGAATGCGAACACTTTTCTTGGAATTTCATTGCAGACATATCATGTTACCAGGCACGTGCTGTTCAGCATGTATGCAAATTTAAGTTTGTTTACTTTTCACTGTGTGGTATGTAAATGGGTAACTAAACATGTTATTATGTTGAAAGAAATATTTGATATAAAGACAGCATTCTCTGCCAGCACACATCATTGTTCTTTTTTACAAAAATAGTAGAACAAAACATGAGCTTCCCAATAAAATCATGCACAAAATCACGCAGAACTGTAAAGGGATAACATTTCATTTAGCATAACAACACAAGGATGATTTGTCATCGTATGCACACTAACAAAACTTACCACTACAGAAATAATTAGGCAAGAAAGATTTATGCCTTCAACATTTAAATCAGCCATTTTTAGCAGTTGAATTTTGCCAATGACAGTTTGCAGTATTGTTCAGATAGTTGTTTTGGTTTTGAAACATTTCTACGCTGCCTGTCTGTGAAGAAGTCTCAAGAGTTTTTACAATGACGTCTTGGGGTCTCAATATTTTTCCAAGAAGTCTCAAACAAAAAAGAGTCCTGAAAGTCTGTTTGGGAAAATCACTGGATTTTTCTTTGTGATCTGTTGGCCTGGGAGATTTGATGGAAAACGCTAGGCCATTGAACAAAATTAAAACTGGCACAATTCGTTGAGATGATAAATTGGTCCACTGTTTTTAATGTTACCAGTCAAGCGTGACACAAGGTGTGCTGACTACGTGTCAAACAGTTTCAGATGCAAAATCTCTTTGTTTTGTTTTTCTCAAGATTCCATAATGGATATAAGAGGGTTTCTTACTCTTGGTAAAAAAGAAAAAGGCAAAGACTAGAGTTCTGAAAAGAAACAACCCACTGAAGAAGGAGTAAATTTAAAACCTCCAGCACCAAAGTGGAAAATTTCGGCAATCATACTTTCAAGTCTTGTAGCTAATAATTCTGGTACTATTGGAACTAGCCAATGTCTAGGCAGTAGACTGGTTGTTACTAGCCAGTAGGCAAGTAAGTTGAAAAGTTAGTGTCAAACCCTGGATTATTGAGCAGAAATTGGATAATAAGGTGTTGTAACATTATTGCTTTTCTGGGTAGAACAAGAGATGGAAATTTCTCAATGGCTAATACTGCATTTTTTTCACTTGAATACTGGTAAAACATTTAAAACATTGGGTAAGTCTCTGCAGTTACTATATGCTAATGAGGCAAAATTTTGACCCAAATATATGGTTTTATATAATTACTTCTCATAAGGGATCACCCCCCATAAGCTGAAGTGCTGGTAGCCCAGGATTTCATGGTTAGGAACCTTTGGGCTCCTCAAAATTTTTCTTAGACCACAGCCTTCAATTTCCGTCAATTGGACACCTGGGATTACAAAACTATGAATGGAACTATAAGGATTTCACAGTATTTGCTGTCATTTTCTGATGTATAAGATTACTTCGATAGTATTTTTCTAAGGTAGAAAAACACCACACAAATAATAAAAAGATGAAAATGAACAGGAATAGTTACCACTAACAAGATTAAGATAGATTGCAACAAACAAACTTGAAAAATAGGCTAATTTTGTCAAGCTGTGCTGTCTGTGATACAAGAGCAAGAGTTGATATGTTCCCAGGAAAGTTATAGTATGACAAGTGAAGTGTATGAATATGCCATGAATATAATGTATACTGAGCCCCCGCTATAAAGTGGACATCCTTAGAACAGCAATTATGAGAAGTTTTGGCTGGTGTTGCTAATATAGTATACTGTACACTTAAACCTGTATTAAGTGGACACCCTTGGGACCCTCACTAGTGTCTGCTTAATACAGGGTGTCTGCTCAAAACAGGTTCTAATATGTTGTGCAATAATAGTTAACTATTAACCCTTTTGTAACACTGTTTAAGATCAAAGACTAGCTAAGACTGCTCATAGTACAATGTCCAGTCAATCAATGAATCAATCTGGAATAATCAATTAGCTTTAAAATGACATCGCTGAGCAATGTTAAAGGAGTCTCAGCTGAATCTTTAGAAGTAAAAGGCCCTTGAAGTGTCCACTTATGCAGGTTTTGTGCACCAAAATAGCTTAATATTGGTGTCCACATCCGCTTAACAGAGGTGTCTGCTGAATGTAGGTTTATTTTACAGTAAATGTGGGAAGAAAATTTAGGGACTCAAGTTGGTGTCTAGCATCCGCTTAATACAGGTTTGACTATTTACGTAATAGGGTAACACAGACTCCTCAGTAGCCCACGTTACAGCCACCCTCCCCAAAAGGAGAAATTGGAGAGAACGTCTTTGTGTTGCCATCAATAATCATGTTCCTTGCATAAATTTTCTGTACTTTAAAACTGTTTCAGTGTCACCACAGCTAACATGATGTGTGGAGACAATAGAGGAACATGCTCTGTGCATGTGGCCTCTACATGACAGCTGATGACCTTTGAAAGTTGGAAACAGACCAGTTGTAGAATAATTTTGTCCCCATAAAGTGCTGATTACTTCTGGTAATCTGGCTTTTAAATTTCAAAATTCTTAATTTAAATCTCAGTGACAAATTGTATCAAATTTCCATTGTGGTCTCTTCAGCCAACTCAAGAGATATTTGGTACTGCGCAGTTTACCAGCCTGGTCATGTAAATGCACTCAAGTTATAATCCTCTTTTGGTTTGTGTTGTCATAATGAAGGCTTTTTAATTAGTTTTGAAAATTCAAAGCTTGAAAAGTTAACTTACCTGCGATAAACTTTCTCAAGAAATAATTGGCCTCTTGTAAAATAATTTGCTGCTAATTTAGTCCAAATGGCCAACTCTCTCTTTGTGATGTGCCTGCAGGGAATCATCAGAAGTCAAAATGTGGCCTGTCTACCTGTCGAGTTCAGGTAATTTTAGGAAGTGACAGGTTTGAAAATATTTATGCCTGTCGCTGGTGACAGGAAAGAAAATCCTTAGTAATTCAGAATTTATCAATTTGAATAATATTTTCATCCGTTTTCCACCCGCAGTCGTGCCCACTAGTGCAGAACTTCTCACATGGTACCGGTAGTTACCAGACTCTACTCAACAAAAGCAAAATGATCCAATCTGTGCAGTGTGCATGATAAAGACAGAAAATGTGACTTGCATTTTTCTTCCGTGTTTCTGCGCCCATCCAGTGTGAATGAGTTTAGTATTTCAGTTCATGATATGGATCGTTTTCTAATGTGTAATCAGTGCGCTAAAGAAGTGGAAGTTGAAGGACACGTAGAAAAGAATTTTGAAACACCGATGATGAAACATAATACTGTATGAGTATTCAAGTTCAGTGAGAAATGGAAAGATGGGTGCCTGTGTTTGTCATTAGAGGATGGAAAAATGTTCTGTTCTTACTCACAGAGGAGTCACTTAATGACCTCATGCATGTTGCCCTTAGCAGGGTCACTGTAAAGAACTTTAACCCTGAGCCTGCCATTGAAATATGGTGGAATGATTCTAGAAACCCAGGAGACTATTGGGTACCTATGGGCCAAACCAAAGGCCTAAACAGGCTGAGACAATAAATTGACAACAAAATGTCATTGCTTTCTATCAATTTATTACTAATGATTGTACAACCTCAGTTGAGTTTTAAAAGGTGAAAATAAATATTAAAATAATAGTGTTCAAGTTGGATGTTTTGCCTGTCACTAGACACAGGTAAACAGTCTGGGGACATTTTGACCCTTGAGTCATGGTAGTTGTAGTCATAAAAATAAATAAATTGGCCATTGGCAGCTCCAGTAGTTCTTGAGAAATGCAAATTATGTGGATCAAGTCTCTATTTGTAATTAAAAAAGAGATACAGTGGTAAACTTATCTTTCACTGATAACCAATTTGTTTTCATGTACATGTAGTGTAAGAAAGGCACAGTAATGTATAAGTTGATGTAATTGTAATAAACAATATGGTGGATTTTATGCCTGGTAAATATGTGAGAAGATTATTTTTCACACAGGCATACTTGGAATAATAATTCCAAATTCTCCATCTTGAACCTTGTTTACTGGCCTAGTTTAATGACAGAAAAATGATCTTCTCATGTGTTGATAATGTAAATTGTTAATAGTATTATTGTACATTGTTGTTCCAGTCCTCAGTTAAAATTGTTGTTTGGTATTGTGGCTATTGGTACAGAGCAGGGACACTGTTACTTGGTTGATCTTCGTCTTGATGATGAAGGTGAAGAGTTTGATGAGTGGCACACAAGCTCCATTGAAGTGGTGAATCCTTTATCACATGAGATGGCACAACTTAGAAATACTGCGAGGACAAATGGAACCCATTTAGGGATAGAGATAGGAAGTATGTTAAAATACTTTACATTATTCATTCAAAATATTTCTTCATTTTTTGATTGACCTTGATCCCTGGTTAATAATTCATCATTCATAACGAACCAATGCAGACCAAACTTGTAAATTTGTGTTGTTTGCCCAATGATTAAAAACAAAAACAAAAGAAATAATGTTACACAATAGTAAGTGGCAGTCAGGTTCATGTTTGAAAGGTACATTGAATATGAAAACTTCAGCTGAATACAACCTCTTGAAACATCAGTATATGAAATGCAAAACAGTCAACATTAACAAGTCTGAGCATTTAGTATATTTTGTCCCAACAGAGAACAATAGAAGTCATTAGAATTTGCCTTTGACCTACTGTACATTGCAGGGAATTCAACTCTCTGTTACTGTTTTGTTTTCAGGTTTTTGCCATGTTTTTGGAAGGTTTTCATATGTGAAATCTGATTTTACTGAGTTGAAGAGTTTTTCCTCAGGTAAGTTAAAAGAATTAAACTTTGCTGATGTCACCAGTTTTGCAGCTTGTTAATTAAATAAATGTTATCTGGAATGAGATTTATTGTTTTGCACAGGTGATGTGTTTGTGACGGCTATCAAGTATGTGAGGCAAACAAGCTCTTTGCTCGTAGGGTTCAACTTTGGTTGCTTTCAGATGTGGAATATGGAGACTCTCACTCTTATGTAAGCCTTTTTATCTACTGAACACAGACAGTCATACTGTAAAATTAACAACAAACTAGGCATTATTTAAAGGGACTGGGTCAAATCACAAGTTGTTGTTTGGGTTAAATTGTTTGGGAAATTATGATGTTAATGCCTGGTTGGACACAGGACTGACAAAGCAGTGAATGCTTCTAGTCTTTTTGCTGCTAAGGTACGAGGCAGTCATTCATATCATGCCTTATGGAGATATTGAAATGTCTGGATGTCTGTACCTCCACACTGACAGAATGGAGGGCAGTGTTGTTGTGTTTCACATACATGTATGGTTCATATGTCATGATAGAAATTCAATAATTTAAGAATTTAGTATTTTAAGAAATTTGCTTCAGGGTAGCCTGTTAACTATGTTAATTTGTTTTCAGTTTAATATGCTACTGCCACAAAAATCAAGCTTTACAGAGTTTAGACTTCTTCATGCAAAAATAAAATGCAAAGAGATTGGTGTTGACAGTGGGAGGAGCTTAGTCCCTTTTATAGTGTACCTTCACGTTTACTGATGTCATGGAAAGAGATCATATTTTTTCAACTACTTGACTTCTAATTAATGCTGTGTAATTTTTATCAACTGACATTGTGAACTCTTCTGTTTATTAGCTACAGCAGTCAGATTGGCCAGTATTATTCAGCAGTCACACACTTCATGTATCAGGTGACTGTCTGGATTCTTTACATCAGTAGTGATTCCAGTGTAAAGCTGTTAGAATTAGTTTGTGATGTAACATTGAAATTGTAGTATTAGACTTAAATTGGGAGGTTAAAATTCTTTTCAGATAGAGTACTTACTTTAAGGTGGCTCAAAACTGTAATATTTTTACCACGAGAAGTCTGGGCTCTAATGCACACTTCAGCACAAGGCATCGTGTGATCACTCGAGGGGTCCCAAGATAGCATGTAAGATTTAAAGTTTGCAAAACTCACAACAAACATGGTGGTGTGAGG
Source organism: Orbicella franksi (assembly GCF_964199315.1). Taxonomy (NCBI): domain Eukaryota; kingdom Metazoa; phylum Cnidaria; class Anthozoa; order Scleractinia; family Merulinidae; genus Orbicella; species Orbicella franksi. The sequence goes on from NC_138147.1 coordinate 20,329,125, forward strand.
CCCGCTTCGTAAAACTTTGTTTTCCGCCAAGTTTAGTGAGCTGTTTGGGATATTACTTACTTTAAACTTTGAAACATCCATCCCTCAGGCAATTTCAGAGGAAAAAACATTCTTTTAAACCGCTGTGCTGGAACGTAAATGAAAATTTGATGTATCAATCTAAAAAACAACAGGAAAAAAACTACTCTTCAGGTTTTTTTTGTTCTTTTTACTGGGTCAGTCTCACCTTTGGGTATTTATGGTACTCTTCTTGTGTTGCTTATGCTGCTAAAGACAACAGTGAAAAGGAAAACACTATTCACAGGTATTCGCATTAATTCACATGGAATTGTGGGCTTAACTGATCAGCGGACCACCTTCACGGATGCGCAAGGGGCGATTTTGCAGAGTAGGGATTTTAATTTGCTCGTAGATGAAGCTTATATCTCAAAAACTGATCAGGTGACCCTATTTTTCCAGGTACCAAAGACAGGACCAAAGACAGTGAAACTGTTCACAAACCATCCAAAAAAGTAGTCAACGGCAAAAGCGGAATGCATGTGCGAAATTGTGTAAAAATTTGTGGAGTGGAATTCCTCCAACTTAGAAATTTCCATTTTTTTAAAATTTAAGCAAAATATACTCCACAGAATTTTTTATAATTTTCCCTGTTTCTTCTTCCATGGCTAACAAAAAGATTGTTAGAAAAAAAACATGGGGTCACTGCCTTAGCTTTTTAAATAGATGTAGCTGATGGTAAAAAGTGGGTCAAGTTTGTTGCTGAACAGTACAACCTTTATTTATGACTTAGACACAATGAACAGTACAGTCGAGAGTTACCTTAAAACTAGATGTTCTAACAGCGTTTGCTCTGGCTTCAAACCACAGTATCAAATCGTACTTTACGAAAACGTGTGTTGGACACAATAAAAGCAAATTAAATAATCAGGATATTTTAGCACAAGAGTTCTGCTTGGATATTTACTATTCAAGTTGCTTCGTTGAGTATCCTCCTCATCCTATCGCAAGTTGTGAGTTTAAACCATTTTCCAAGAATTTGCGACCCTTAACACAGTTTATGACGAAATATTCAAGCTACATATTTTTATTGAATCAAGGCAGGAGTATTTTTAAAAAGGACTCTCATTTATAAGGGAAGATGCGGCATTCTGTTTTGCTATTTATTTTGGTTTCATGCTCGTCTAGTTCATGTCAAGCAACATGATTTTCTTTTGCAGTCAGACACAGAATTGTCGATTGCTAAGACTGCTAAATATATTTGAACTACTAGTGAAATAACTGGCTAAACTATCATCAATGCAGATTTTCCTTAGGACTTGGCAAGAACATTGGTTCGTCAATAATCCGGCACAATGCCCCGCATAATCGAAGGTTCACCTCCCACACAATATGCCTCCAAATTCACGTGTTATCTTTTTTTTCCTGCACCCTACTAGAAAGCCAACTAACTTGAAGGTAAGATATTTAATTCAAGTTACCGAAAGTCTTATCTTTACAACTTTGGAGATCGACATATTTTGCGCGGTACAAGAAACAAGTTGCATGTTTTTAATGAGCTACGAGTCCAAAAAAGTTTTCGTATTTAGCTTGTTTTATTGCAATATGATTTGTTTTACTACTAACAGTGTCCTAAATAATAACAGTAGTAGCCACATACCGTCATTGACTGCCTATTTTTTGCCAGTGTTTTCGTAGATTTAACTCATACCGCAATTGGCTCAGTTGTTATCTCATGAGAACATTTCGAGTGTGAACTTTGCTTACCTGGCTGGCTTTCAAGCAATATAATTCGTGGACTGACCCTTTCTGAAAACGATCGACATCTTTGTATGTGAGATGAATGTATAAGGCGCGATTCTTAACAAAACTTTCTTCGCAAAACACCGCATTCTGTCACAAAGAGCGAGCTATGTCGCGTTTCTTGTCCCCAGTTTCCATGGTCTACGCATGGAACGCCTGGGACGATGACCCCCCTTTTGGTAACCAAAAAGCTAGCATTTTAAGACTCGGGCTTTCCTACAGAAGCCCGAGTAAAACTTAGCACAGCCATTCAAAACAGTACAGTTCCAAGCCTGAAAAATCGCACCTCAATTCAATCCCATCTTAAAAAAGACAGAAAACTGTTTTGAGCCACTTTAAATAATTATTATAACAATGAGGCCTTGATTAATGTCAATGTTTACTGCCACTGAGCACAAGCCCTAGGATTTCATGGTAACGATCATTTCTAGTACTGTGTTGTTGCCATGATTCAGAGATGATGGAACCGAACAACCATTTGCCACTGACATCTTCAGCCTTGCTGATCACAATTCGTTTAATAATTTTTTTTCTTTTCTACTTCTCGACAAGTAGATCCATTCCTTTGATTACCACTCCGATTATATATGAAACTAAGATGTTGTTTCATGTCACCAGTCTGCCATCTTGTATCTATCGCGAAGTGCATCACACGGATGTGCAAGGCAATCTAGGATGGAATTAAGATGGTAGACAAGTGGCCGAGTCTGGGTGAACCAGCTACAGTTGTTGGTTTTCATCCTAGCAATCAGTTTGCATGGCATCCACTGTGAGGAAGAAGGAGTTCAAAAGTTGACTATGTATAGTTAAAAAACATTCGAGAAGAGGTAGTTTTGCATTTATTTTAAGACCGTTATGGAGAACATCACTTTGTTTATAAATTTAATCTTACCAGCCAAGATCCATTCCACTGAGTACATGTAAGCTTAATATGATATTGTAATATTATAACGTAAAAATGCTAACATTGCAGTCAGGGATGGACATTAGCAGTATACAATTGAAGTTGTGTTTGACGCTGACTCTACTAAATGTTAAAACATTTATAGCTACTTATACAAAGATGTCTTGACCGAATAACTTCAGTCTTTGTCAGTTTAAAAAGCCAACTGAAATTACTGGCTATCGAATGGTTCACAGTTCTGTGTGTGCTACTTTATTATGACGTGTTCATGCATTATAATGTGTTCCTTTCATTTCCTTCTCTCTTCTCCAATTGTGTTTTTGCTTTCTTTTTCCCCTCGGGACCAGTCATTAAGTGTTAACTGTAGTCCAAAACTTTGAAACTATTTCTCAAACTGAGTAGATCACATGAACTCTGTAACAGTAGCCGGATGCTGCTCTCTTTGAAACCTGCAAGGTTCACAGTACCTTGACTTCTCCTGCTGCTTTGCTTTGCTTTCTTTTGTTTCCCATTACGTTTATACCTTCTGATTTATATAGTAATTTAGAAATGTATTGTCCCATTTTCACTTGACTTCTCTATAGTTAAATTTGATTGAAGTGTACACTGTGAAAAGAAATACAGTGAACACCATCTTTTCCTTATTTCTGGTCATTTGTTCTCAACTCCCAATAGCTTGAACTCCTGATAACTCGAACTCTTGATAACTTGAACCTTTTTTAATTTCCCTGGAATGTTTGAGTTATCAGGAGTAGACTGCACATTTTTAAGTTCTGATAACTTATTATGCCTTATAATAAATTAAAAGCGTATAATTTATATAACTGTCCCAATTTGTTTTGGCTCAAAAAAGTGCATTTTGTTGACTATTTCTTCCATTTACAGTGTATGCGAGAGAGCAAAGACAACACAATTCCTATGATTTGGGCTCTGTATTGATCTCAGTTCTGTTGGAATTGGTTCAATACACTGTTTTCACTGGTTCGCAATGGGCTTTCATTACTTTACACTAACTCTCTTACATTTTTGATGTAAAGCAATGGGCTTGTAAGTCTAAAAATACTAACCCAGAAGGGCAAGTTCATATCATGATGATTGAATTAATATTGTTCTTAGAGATGTTGTTATTGTCAACAGGAGCCAGAGAATGATCCACGTTATTGCAGCTATTTGTGGGTGGCCAGAGGCCCTCTTGTTCTTGAGAATTGTCCAGAGACACCTGCCACCCTCACTCTATACCAACTGGTGTTTGCATCAAGAGATGTACTTACAGGTTATGGGGTTATCTATAAGGTGGGTTTGTTTCTCAAACAATTCTATTTGTGATAGCCTGTGTGGCAGTTATTTAGAGGGGAAGGTGAGGGAAAAAAATGTATGTGTGAAGCACAATTGTAGGGGTTGGTAGGGGGGGAAGTGCCTGCAGATGAACATAAAATTCCTGATGGGTGAGAATTAATTGTTAAGTAAGTGAACCATTGCTCTGATTAGTCATTGATATGTCATCCAAGTGCTTTGGCTCACCTCACTCAATTATGTTCAGATGAATCACGAGATGATGCTCTTGAGCAACTCCTTCAAGAAACACTCCTTTAATTGGAAGAAAAACAGTTTGTAAGTATGATCTAAAAGTGGTGCAGAACAAAGCAATCAGACAACTGTTTGAATGGAAAAAACTGCTAGCCATTGTGCCAACAGACAATGGAAAGAGCTTGGTATCATAGCTGCTAATTTTGGTTGCACGAAGAACCTACCTGCAAGCTAAAAATTTGTCCACCTTCACAGCTGTTGAGTTAGTAAGCAGATCTACTCGGAACAGATAGAAGGCAAGTGTTTAAGAGGGGGCCAGAAGAAGTGCTTCAAAGGTGTGCTGAAAGTAAACTTCAAGAAGTGCAGCATCGATGTCACTCTTTGGGAGGAGAGAGCAAAGGACAGGCCTCTCTGGAGAACCACTATCAGCGAAGGAACTGCAACTTTCGAAGTGAGATGTCAAGAGTTGGAGGAAAATGAAGGCCTAGGAAAGAGCGGCAACAACAACCATGGCCTGCTCTTCTGCCCGGTACAAGTTGTCCACAATGGGGTAGAACCGTTGGGGCAAAAATTGGACTCAAAAGCCACCTGCAGACACACCACTGATCAATACAAAGACTATTGTCCCCGACCTAAACCAGGGATAGCCACAACGACGAATGCCACTAACCAGCATTGTAAACAACCAGATTTGTTGAAGTTGAGGCCATGAATTTGTCTGCCTGTAATTTGGCAGAAAAGCTGGAAAGATTGGATGATGTTGAAATAGGCAAATTCGAGATTGTGTGTGCATCAATGCCAAGTGTCAGAAATAGAAGTTTCTCTGTAAATTATTTACTGCAAAAGGACTCTGTCTTCAGTGGATGTCTATTGGCTTGTGTAGTTGACAAGTCACATACAGGTTGTATAGTAGAAACATGGACCAGTTTAGGGTGAGAGATGTTATTTTTTCAGTGTTTTCAGTGTTCTGAGTTGAATTGCATACTTAATTAGGGGGGAGAATGGCAAAAACAATGGCATCCATGCAGGCATCCTCCCCCTCCCATCACTCTTTGAGCTTACTGTTTTCTCCTGTCCCTCCCCTTTAAAATCATTTTTCTAAAGAAGCTGTAATTTTTTCATCAGGACCTTAGTGGTGTTGGTCGTAGGTTTGAACATCAACTCACTGCTGATGCTCATCATCTTGCTGATGCTACCTCTGTTGGAAGTAAAATTATTTGCTGCTACACGTTAGGTAAGCACTTAGACTCTCTAGTTCAGCTTTAACATCAAAAGAGCCAGTGGAACTCATAATCAATGCTGTGAGCTTAATAACTAAGTGGGAAGGCTGCATGCAGGGAGAAATACAGTACTTTGCTCATGGTTCGGGTTGTGTATGGACCAACTACTTATATGTTGTTCTTTATTGTTTATTGTGGTTCTTTACTGTAAACACCAATTTTGTCACATGTGTCATGTTCCTGCAGCAGCAGTGTAAAATGGGGTGATTGCATTTTTCTGATCCTGGCTTGTAGGAAACCGTTCCTGAAGACACTTTTGGATCCTCAAATTTGTCTGCTCCTTATTTCCCTTCTTTCTTTCTTTTTTTTTTTTGGAGAAGCAAAGTTTAAATGTAATTTGCCACTGCACTATGTCTGCTCATATTTTCCATGCTTTCAGGACATTTGAGTCTTTACAGGCAAAACTGGTAAAACCTTTTAGTGAAAAGTTTGTCCTTTTATTCAGAAGTTATTTAATTTGAAGCACTCATTGACTTTGCAAAAGCAGTGTATTTTTCATTAAGTGACCTCCTGGATGAAAGGGGATAATTAAGACAAAAGGCTATATTTTACTGAGCACTAATTCCGAATCTAGCTGCGTAGTATACAAAAGCATAGCACATGTAAAAATCTTAATTTCTTGTTGCAAATCTTACCTATCAGTAAGACTAGTCTACTACTGCTAATACTCAGAAGTTGAATAAATCATGTCAAACATCCCTGTAAAGTCCTACACAGATGTTTTTGGTGATTTGAATATGAAAAGAAAGGGAGAAGGAAAGGACTAGGAAACATCAAAGTATTAATTTGGCCAATTTGGTACTTAAATATGTATGCAAGTGGAGATTCTTCTCATTTTTTCAAGGAAAGTCAAAGGATACTCTACTTGCAGGGAGTTTGTGTGGTTAATGTTTCCAGTAGAAAGGTAGATAAAATGGCACTCATAGTCATTTCTTCTGATGTAGAAAAAGGTGGAAACTCATTTGATAGTCCAAGAATGGATGAAGGTTCTATTGTTGAGAGTAAGTGATCAGTTCTTTAGTTACACTTTAACCAGTACATGTACCATGGAAATATACCTAATTTCTTGAATCTGCAAGGGAAGGAAAAATTTTCATGAGCAATTTGAGTTTGAGATTTGTTTTGAAAGTAGACCTGTTTTAAAAGTACATGTAGACTTGTTTTGAAAGTAGTTTTTTTATCCCAGCAATATAAGCACAAATTAATAGGACTTTGCTCTCTTTTTTCAGGATTCTTTCTCAAGTTTTAGGATGGGTTTCCATTTTTCATGGTTTAGGATGGGTTTCCATGTCTCATGGTGTAGGATGGGTTTCCATGTCTCATGGTGTAGGATGGGTTTCCATGTCTCATGGTGTAGGATGGGTTTCCATGTCTCATGGTTTAGGATGGGTTTCCATGTCTCATGGTTGAGGATTGATTTTATATCTTATGGCTGAGGATTGATTTCTATATCTCATGATTTACATGTAGGATTGGTTTCCATGACTCTTGGCTGACTTTGTCCGCATGCTCTTTCTTTCTTGTCTAGAAAAGGTGCCATGTCTTCCTAGCATGCAGAGCACTTTGACCGTATGGAATCTTGTATACAGCACATTTTTGTCTGTCACTAAGTGGTTCGTGACAAGTGACTTAAGTCATTTCAACTTCCTTCCAGGTCTGAAAGCCACACAGAAGGAGTGAGTGTGGCTCAGCAATTTCCCTAAACTACTCACTGCAGATAACTCTGTCAGTTATGATACGGTCTCAGCCCCACGACTCTGTTATTTATCTTGTTCCTCACTATCTGTACATTTTTGTTCCACTGATGTTGTCTTTGTTCCATAGATGTTCTCATCATCTCCCAGGGGTATCCATTTGCTTCACACACATCTTCGATGTTGTGTAGTTCTTCTGCCGGGTGTCTTTTTTTTTTTTTTACAGAGCTCTTACTCCTTCGGCAAATCATTTTTTAAGGGCCCTCTTCATTCTGTCTGGGTAGTTGCTCATTTGTGTCACATTATTTTGTTTGTACAAGTTTTCTTCCAGATTATGGTGCACTTTGAGTCTATTTCAAATCCAATACATGCTACAACATCTCCTTCTTCATCCTCTTTTGTGAACACATTTACTCCTGGCTCAGTAATATTGAGGTGATCTAGATTATCTTTTTGAGTTTCTCTTTCTTTGCACCGTGTCTTGGTTGACATTGTAGCTGTCATCCACACACATGTACCAGTACTACTCAAGAATAGAATATGGAGATGTATATGAGGAGTATGAAGAAAGCCAGTCAGCATTACTGAAATATCTGTTCTAAAACAAAACAATATTATTAATTAAGAATCCTGAAAAACAGAGAGCAACTTTTATTTTTAAACATGAGAGGTGAACTTTTCAGAGATTCGGTTAAAGTAAGCAGATTCTCATAGAAGTACTTCATCCCTTTTGGCTCATTAATACAGATTTTTATTTAAATCAAAACCTTCTATACAGAATGTGGCTTAATTACTATGAGTGTCTTTGTTGCAGTTGATTATGTGCGAGATCTTACTTTAGCTATGTGTGTGTGGGAGGCTCCAGCACATGATCTGCATTCCAGGCCCACATGCCATTTAGGAATCTTTGATATCAATTGCTGGTACCATTCACAAATGCCTCCATCTATCAGGTGAGCAAACTGGCTTCAGTGTCAACACAAAGTTGCAATTTCTTTGTAAGTTACATATATGTTCATTATATATTTTTTACTAACTCCTGTTAAAAATAAATTATACTGTACATCGTTGCAACATTGCATTTCTTCAAGTCTAACCACACTTTCTTTTCTGTATGTGGTTAGGGATGCTATGTTTGGTAGTAAGGATCCTACATGTCCATTCTTTGCTTTCTTTTCACTGGCGGACATTTTAGATGCTGCATCCCCTGATGGGATTGTGGTAGGTTATTCACAGTAGAATTAGTAATTAAGGACACAAAACCTACAAGTGCCTTCACTCTTGCAACTCAGACAGAGGTGGAAGCTGGAGGCTGTTTTTGTATCTTCCAAACTTAGAAGATTTGATGGCTCTGAGGGATGAATAAACCTTTGTCACAAAATGGCAAAATGATCTTTGAAAGAACCCAAGATGAGCTATAATGTATGCCTTACATTAATGAGTTAAGGAGGTTCAAAGCAGCGTGTTTTTCAGGTGTACACGTCCTGTTCATGAAGTACACGTATTCATGCATATTCATGTTCATGTAGTTCTAAAGGTCAAATATTTGAATATTTGTTTACTTGTAGGAGTTGAGAATGTGAATACAGTAACATGTCCCAATGGACTAGTTTCCTGAAATATGCATGCATAGTTTGTTGTTTTATCTTTTTGGCTATTTCAATGTGGACCTTTCAGTACAATGCTGGCAGCTTCTGAGCACTCAGAGCACATTATTTTCAGTTATGGTAGGCTCAAGTTTAGAGCTCATCAAGGTCATGTGCTTTTTTTGAAGTTGACCACTGACCAAGTACATGCAGTGGTTTTTTGATTGGATTGCGGGCTCAAGTCAGGTTGACCTACTTTAATCAGGGCCATTTTGGTCGGAAGCCCGTTAGCACTAACCCAGGATTAAAAGTTAACCGAGTATAAATATTTCTTGTATAAAAATGTTTTTCAGTGCTTATTTCTTGTGTAGTTTGAGATTATTCAAACAATATAAATCGAAAAACTTCCTGCAAAGTTAAAGAAACACAAATCAAAATTCTCATTTATTCCCGAATAGCTTAATCAGGCTTTGAACAACCCAGCCCAGGAGCTCCGCTTTTAGGCTTGGCTAAATCTATATATACTTTTGTTTTTGTTTTTTAGGATGTGTTTGTAGATGAAAAGTCTGTTTGCAACTTTGTATCAAGTGCTGGATCAACACTAGAGCAGCACCTGTGGCCAGCTTCTCTCAAGTTTGGTGAGTATTAGATTTCTGCATGATTGTAGAATTTGTTGTAAAGCAGTCATGGTCATCATAGAGTGTTGTGGGGTCGTGAGCATGTTCTTGTGTAGCTTACACAAAGTGTTAGGTCACACGACAGTGGCAAACACATTAGAGTACAAGGTAAATCATTAATGCAAGAAAGAAAAAGCAAAGGTCCTAGTTCAATACCATGGGTTACATACATTACTGAAAGAGGATAGCTTACTTTAATGTACAGTACCCGTCAAATGTAAGTTGACAGTCACTCGAAACTCGAATGACTCGACTCGATCCTCGATCCTCGAAACTTGAAAACTTCGAGTATCGAGTCTCAAGTCGAGTCCTTTGAGTTTCGAGTCAAGTCGTTTGAGTTTTGAGTCGAGTCGTTCGAGTTTCGAGTCAAAGTGACAAAGAATTTATCACGTGATTGATTTTTCCTGTATGTGTCAATCTTGCTGGTTTACTTTTGGAGACGGAAATTTTCGAGTCGACTCCAGAGGCAGTAGGCGACTCTTCATTTGTAAGCCGGTTGGCTTAGTTAAATCGATTGTTTAGTCCCGCAGTTGCAGTTCTTTTGATCTGGAGTTAATTATTGTTCAATTCAGAGTAACAACAGAGTAACAGTTCTGAAGACGACGCTGAGTTTTGTTTAAATCAACTGTACGAAGGGCTCGATAGAAATCAGAAACGATAACTCTTGAGGCATGTACACGACTCGATATCGTCAGCTTCCAATCGGTTGTTTGTTTTGATGCTTGGTATGAACACATTTCTTTCGATTCAGAGCTATCTTTAATCCATTTGCTGAAGATTTCACGGGAACTTTTCCGGTCAGTTTTCAATTCGACACTGGGTTTGTTTTTACGGCTCGATAGAAGTGAGAAACTCTCGAAGCAGGTTGTTTCCTGCAGACAAGAAAATGCATGTCAAAATTGAAAGATCTTATCTTCTGCTGAAGTTACAAGTCATGTAAGATCAATTGTGCGATTACCTATAATAATGTCACAAAAATTAAGATATATCAACTGTTGAAGCTGTTAAATAAAAAAAAAATCAGTGGAAAACCTTTCTGCTTCATTTAACCTATAATTTTACTAGCCATGGGAAGCAACGATTCTGATTGGCCAGCCTGCAAGAGTCAACACAGTCTTTTTGTCTGGGATCCGTCTAGGTTTTTTACGAAGGCACAGGAAGTTTTGTTTGTAGTTTAAACCAAGTTGTTATGTTAAACATGCCTTAATGTAACAGAAGTTCACATGACATGAGTAATTTAATGCTGTCATGCAAGTTTCGCAGTTTCATCCAGTTGCACACAAACATAATCGGTGAAAATCATGAAAAAGAACATTATGCAAATTCAAAAAATCACTGCTGTCAATGCAAACAAGAGCCGAAAAGCTGTCCACTAACGCAGGTGATGTTACACGCACGGTGTCTTGATAAGTATTTTTTTAAATACGATATTTGGCTAGAAAATCATTTGCAGTACAATCGCAGTAACACTTAGAAATTTGCATACGGCAAGCAAGTTGAAATTTGAGCTCGCTGGAACCAGAAAGAGCTAGAAATATCATTTCACGCTCGCAGGCTGCATTCTCTAAATTTGGTTGATTCGTACGCGTGTTGTTTTTTCTATGCAATGAATGCAATATAATTGCGATTCAAGACTTCAACTCCAGACTAATGATTTGGATGTTAATATGAAATACATGTACTCTTGCACGAATAAAGGAAGCCGCACAACACGCGGTATTGTTTATTTCTATTGTTACAAATTCGAGATATAAATCGCTTTCTCAAAAAATTCTTTGAGCGTCTCAAAACTTGAAACTCGATACTCAAAACTCAAAACTCGAGCCTTAAAACTCGCCTGTCGATTCTTGAAAGTATCAAGGATTGAGGATCGAGTTTCGAGTCGAGACTGTCAACTTACATTTGACCGGTACTGTACAATACTAATTAAACAAATTTTTCTATATTTACTATATCACACATTTTGAACAATATTTAACATTATTTACAGTTATACTAACCTTACATGCAATTTTAATGACCAAAAATTTTTTAAACAACAAAAAAAGAAAATGTACAGGACAAAAAGAAGGAAATAATATTGCATTGACCCTAATTCTCAATTCTCAAAAATTAAAAAACATTGGTGCACATTGGGTACATATGTGGCTTACGGGTTATTCTCATTAAAATATGAGTTATTTTATTGATATCTGGCTACACAGCAGTCTTTAAAAAAGACAAGAAAAACCAAGTGAATTGTTCCTTATTTTTACTTTGTTTGTTTTATTAAAATCTCAAATGACTTGCTGTACACACTACATGAAGTACAAGAACAAAGGGGGATCTTTATTGACACTACATGACTCTACTGCTGTAATTAATTTACTCATTCTGATTTGAGCCTTTCTACCTAGTAAACTTCTCGTTGCCTAACTAGTTGAAACTGGGAAAGTTTGCTTAACATGTTTTCTTGTCACTTGAAGATGAAAGCTAGTCTGCTTTATGCAACTCAGTGCCACTAGATTGAGTTCTCACAGCCTTTCATTGGTGTTTGGACCACAAATATATTTAGCTGTGAAAGATCTTCAGAAAAATTGAGGCTAGTTTTAGGAATTAAGCCATTGGATGTGATTTGAGGAAGAAACAGAAAGGTCACATAACAAAAAAAAAAAAAAACTGTGTTATTATCAATTCCAAACCTGAAATTATAAGTACATGTATTTCATCAAAAAGAGTGAAACAATAAAAGAAAACGATTTAAAAGAAACCAAAACAAACAATGGAACTCAGAATCAAACTCAGTTCCACTAATGGCCATCAACACCAACAAATGGCCATTCAAGTGAGTCATAGGCTTTCTCAAAATCTTTAAAAAGCAATATGCCTGAATTTTTTCTGAAGCGCAATCAATATTGTTATGTGTCAATCCAGTATTTTCTCCAATAAATCTTCCTTTCGGGAAACCAGTCTGGTTATTAATAATGAATTCTGGGATAACAGATTTTATTCTATTTAACTCATTGTAAAGAAGTGAAAAGAAAACACCATACTATTAATGTTTTAATGACACAGGCTATTGGGCAACACATTTAGAAGCAATTGTCATATTTTTATTTTAGGTACTTGTTGCTTGATGGAGACCGGACTAGTGCATTCAAAATTCCTAGGAGTCCAGCGTCAGGTAAGGCATTAGGGCCATTTATACATGAGCATAACTAAGCTAGCTGGACTCAGCCAAACCATAAATTGTTGTATAAAACATGTGGGTCAGAAATGGTCTTGTAACAAACATATTATTTATAAGGTGCGACTCACTCAAGCCATGGGCTTAGTTGAGCATACACTGTGTGGATAGGAGTTGGATTTAGTTTCATCTGAGAAACATTTCAGCTTATCTACGTGAATGCTGATCTGTCTTCCATGCATGCTTAAGAGGTGACTGGAGGACCCTGGGTACCAGAGTAGTCTTTGAACAGATATATGCTGAATTATCACATCTACAAAGGGCAAATTAAGGCAATCAAGCTGAATGGATTCAAGCATACACAGTACATACGCATCAAAAAAGAAAGAAAGTAAATTGTATCTGGGATCCATATTAGTTTTTGTTGTTAATTTGTCATTAGCAGGCGAGTATTAACATTGAAAGCTGACGTTTCGGCATCATCGTGACACCATTCTCAAGGCAAAGTGAATAAATAATGCGAAGATTTGATTTCTATACAGTCTCTACAAATTAGCATAATAACAAAGGATTAATAACAATGTGAATACCTTTGCGTGAATCGAGTCTGTTTGCACGTTTAGGGATGGTTTAACTTTTCTTATAAAAAGCATCTCCTTAAGGACAGTACCTACTAAATACAAAGGTTTTTTTGCCAGGTTAGGACCTTGCGGAAAACGTAGATCTTTGCAAGGGCTATCGGAATCCTCAAAGAAAAAATAGGGTAGCCACTCATTTTTCCAAAATAATTAGCCTTGAATCTCAACAAAAATGCTGACATCAGCATTTTTCTAAAAAAAAGAAGGAGAGGATATTTCTTCACGACTTTCTTTAGAATGCGCCTTTACATACAGAAAAGCAAACACATTTATAAAGATCTGAAAACTACATGGTAAATGGTAACATAAAAACCATTTTTGGTATGTTTTTAATAACAAAATCGTTGCAACAGCACTTTTAGCATCTCTGACAGCCTTCCTCTGTCTAAATATCTTTTGCTCACAACCAGAAACTAATCACATGCTGAATACGCTTGCCACTTCCACTTCATAACATAAAATATAGGGGTAACCACACATTTTTTAAACTTTTTACGGTGCCCGTTACATTTTTTCCTGTCACCACCCCCGTAAGTAAAACATTTGCGTATCTCACACTTGTTTTGCGTGCGCACTACGCCATCTGCAGTTACATGTTTACAGTTGGATTTCAGTACAATTTTCGACAGATAACAACTAGTTTTTCAGCTGGAAGATGTTAACAGATAGTGGTTTGCGATATGCTGCTGTTCTGGTGTTCCTGGTTTAAGTACAGGTTCATTAAACTTGATTTGGTCACAGTAGGAAAATTTTGCTTTCAACTTAGTCGTGCACTTGGTAGCGTAGTTGATTGTGTCATGTTAACCCAGTGCGCGCGTGGCGCTTAAACCATGCCTTGCGTGATGTGCAGAACGTGTGCGCACTAGCAAAAGTAGGCACCATCCTTAATTAGGCAATCAAATTTGTTAGAACATTTAGTAAGCACGTGAAATTGTTCTGACGGAGGTACATTTGAATTATGTTTGCTCAAATAATGTTTACAAATTGACGATGATTTTTTGTTTGTGTCCATCAACGCATTTGTGGAGTTGACCGCAAGTATAACCAACACATCCTACATCACACAGGACCACATCAAATCAAGACCACAATTCAACCCGTGTTCATCAGCAGAAAACTCAATGAAGACCTTAAAGTTCGAGAAGTCAAGCCAGCCACTGTTAACCAACAATGCCTACCAGTAGTTTATAAATTTCAATGTAACCTGTGTGATGCAGGGTATATTGGTTACACTCGTGGCCACCTCCACGAATGCATTGATGGACACAAACAAAAATCGTCGTCAAGTTGTAAACATTATTTGAGCGAACATAACTCGAACTTACCTCTTTGTCTTTCAGAACAATTTCACGTGTTTACTAAATGGTCTAACAAATTTGATTGCCTAATTAAGGAGATGCTTTTTATAAAAAACGTAAACCATCCCTAAACATGCAAACGGACTCAATTCGGGCAAAGGTATTCACTTGAAGAACTTGTGATCCTTTGTTGTTATGCTATTTTTTAGAGACTATAGAACTCAAATCTTCGCATTATTTATTCACTTTGCCTTGAGAATGGTTGTCACAATGATGCCAAAACGTTGGCTTTTAACGTTAATATACGCCTGCTAATGTTTTAGGGAATTGTTATTGATCAAGAATTTGTTGTTAGGGCAAGTATTTCCAGATTTCACTTGCCCTTTAAAATCTTTTGCAAAACCTTCTCAAAATACTTCCTCATTTCACCACGAAACGTATGTACAGAAAGATTTCACAGGTGCCAATTGCTGTGGTACATTCACATAAAATTGCTAGAAGGGGAGCAGTTGAAATTGAGCCTGGAAAGAGATGTAGTTTTATTATTTTTTGAGAAGTGAAGAATTTACATGAAATGACATCGTTGATATAATGAAGAATGCAATTCTATTATAGATTCTTGCTAACATGAGTAAAGAGGGAATCAGCTGTCTGTCTGATGCACATGAGTATTTCAACATGTGTTATGTCGCTGGGCTTCTCCCAAGGAATTTTGACCTTTCCAAACCACAGGACAGATCTGTGAGTATTAAAAAAAGAATCTGTGAGTACCTACTTACACATACAGTGGAACCCTGTTAACCAGTCACCAACGGGCCACAAAAATCTTGCTGTATCAACAGGATGGCTGTATTAAAGGGGTTCTTTAATAAGAAAATGACTGACTGAGCATTAACGAGGTGGCTGTTAGGCGGGATACCACTGTAGCATGTTTTGTAATGTAAACTTTTTTTTAAAGGCAGGTATCAAGAATGGCACTGTTTATTGTGGTGAACACGCTCATATAATAATAACTTACTTGGTGAAAGTGTCAAGCATAAAAACTAGCATCCATTTTTTTACAACATAATGCAAAGCCAAAATGATCCTTTGTATACTTTAGATAAGACAAAATGCTTTTCAAAAGTGCTAGAGGTCAGGATCTGAATTTCTTTTACAAAATGACTCGCAATGTCAAACAAATGACAGTAACTACTACAACAACTAAAAACTAAAATGCCGTTCACAAAGAGTTTCCATAAGTAACCTTTATTCCATTCGGGTGTTCTAGAGATCCGGATGTGATGGTGTCATTGATGCTTGTGTGATCATATTTACATCAACAAATTATTATGCTAATATTTATCCATGTTTCTCTAGAGTTAGAATTACATGAATGGCTTTTAGCACATGAGTGCAATATTCCTGGTGTTTTCTAATCAAATTTTTTTGGGGGCCAGGTAAAGAATTAGATAGCTTTAGACAATCGTTGTGAAGTAAGAGTTCATCAGTTCTGCTTTTTGTCCGTCAGTAAATGCTAGAGTGTTGTCATGTATTTTCAGAGGGCTGATGTTTTTGCACACCTTGGGGTTATTTGCTCCTTTAAGAGGATTCCAAGATGGGGTTGTGGTTTTAATTTCATGAAAAATGTCTGAGAAATATGTTAACTAAATGGTTTCCTTAGATCCAGTGTTACTTCATTTCTTGCACATTTATAATTGCACCACATCTCTAGGCATTTGATAGAGATAGCCACATTAAAAAGCTTGTATCTTTGATTCATTTTGTGGTAGGTGTCATTCAAAGATCCATCCAACTTATTCAAGGGGACAAATCACTTCTTGCTTTAACCTGTCATGTTGTGGTTGTGTTACTGAATGTTCCATCTTGCTATTGAGTGTTTTTGTCTTGATACTGTTTGTCTTCCATACAAAAACTTATAAAACAATAAACTAGCACATAGAAATCTTTACATTTTGGGTCTGGCAATACATGTACATGTACAAGATTAATGTCGTCAAATTTTTATAAACTCTGAATGCAGCATTCAAACCAGCTGTTTTAAATAATTTGTTTCAAACATGCCATATTGGCCTTGCTTCACTTAACATGTATTTACTTCATGTTAAAAGTTTATTTCTCATGAATATTTTTGTGTTGTAGTAAGAAACCACATGACAGTCCTTTAGTGGTAAAACGTATTGGAGTTGCCTCCATCCATCCATCATCAGTTGCTTATGATAAGTTAAATTTGAATATGGTAATTTATAAGATTATAATGTACAATGGAAAGACCAATAAGTTATTGATGTGGCAGCTAAATGATACAAAAAATGTAAAAAGAATAAATAAAAAGGAATATAACAATGGATATGTGCTCACAAATATGATAGGAACAAATTAAGGTATTTTAGTTGCATAATTAACAATGGTTGCCTATCTAGTTATGTTAATGAGATATACACACAGTCATATTTGTATCCAGAAAATATTCACATTTTCCTGGTTCATTTTCTTGTAGTTTCACTATGAGGCTCTACTTTCCATTGCCTTGGAGCATGGCTTGGTGACTTTCATCACATTATGCATTAAAAAACTGGGAACTGGAAGTAAGTTGGGTTACAATTTTAGTTTATTTCTTGAGATGAAGATAGGAGAGGGGTAGCCTGAGACTAACATGGGTTTCATTAAAATCTTCAGCAGGAGGGTAACTGATTTTCACAGGTGGGCAAAGTTATTTGAACTTAACTTCTAATATAAGAAAAAATTTCCTCTAGATGGGCAAACCAGGTGGGCAAAACTGTCCTCACAGCTGCTCAATTTGCCCGGTGACCGGCCATTAATGAAACCCCTGGACTAATATACAATGATGACACAATTTGAACAAACTGGGAGCAGGAAGTAAAGATTGCTATGAACCTCTTGTTGTGCACAGTCTTGTACCATTTGGAACCTAAAACCCTTTTTAGATGGAGATATCTAAAACAAGGCACTTGCTAAATTAATATAAGCAGTTAGCTGCTTTGGTCTCTCCGGTCCTCAACCACTCTCCCTTTGTAGTTTCTAACTTAAGTGATCCAGTTGTGTAGTTGGTGTCTTGAGAAGGTATTAGTGGGTTCTTTTGGCTTAGTTGTGGGTATTTTCCAACTATGGATATAGGGATTGGTCAACACATTACAAATTCCTTGAAGTTCCAGGCACTCAATTCCAAGTTAAGTCTTTGATTCAAGCAATGTTATCAAAACGTTACATCATGTAACTAATGGTAAATAAACTTTTGATTGGTACAAAATTAAAGTTGGAGCCTAATGTTGAATTCCTCCTCTAGATGTGACTCATGCTGGCTGCAGTTTGAAGTTGATTCTTGATTGGGCTTGGGATCGCGTTGTGGATATTAAAGACCAACTTGATCAACTGTGTAAGCATTTTATCCTTGATCATCATAATTCCTTGCTTGTTGATTCATTCAAAAGGATGAAAAAGGACTTCACTGCACATTTTCCAAAAAGTTATACCTTCACTGGACATGTCACCAGTGGCAGTTAGAAATATTAGGTCTGGACAGAAAGGAGAACATCAAATACAGTCATGTAACCTTGATAAGCTATTATTTGAGCTATTATTGTGGTAGCCTTGTTCAAGGACTGTTTTGGTTACTAGACGGTACTTTTTTGTACAGTGTAAGTCTATAATAACAATATAACATTGCTGTAGGATGATGTTGTAAGTAATCATTCTATATTATATTTTTCAATGACAAGTAATAACACAGAATTATGATAATGATGATGATTTGCTGTTGAAGGTGTTCCACTGTTTGATGGCGGAGGTGGCACTCCTGATGAGCAGATGCTATTATTGTTAGACAATCAGAAAGTGCAACTGACTCATTTAACAACTATATTCCAAGCTCTGATAACCCAGTCAGCACCAACCACTCAACAGGGTAATCTTACGATAAATAATTATTTTATCTCAAATATATTTATTTTTCCACAAATATTATTGTTATTATTTGAAACCTCCCAAGAGTATTTGAGTATTTTGATCTTTGGTTATAAACACCAAGCGATTTTATTCAATGATTTGAGTTTGCAGGTGGTCCAACGAACTTTGTGTGAGTCACAGGCGTGACCGACCGATATGTCCATTTGAACCTGCTCTCTGTGTATGAATACCAATGGATTTCCGAACTGCATTGAATTCACACTGCCTCGGCATGGAAGCACATAACAGACCATAATTTGATGAAACTCCGCTACAGGTTGCATGACAATCTTGATACCAAGACCCACTGAGTGACGGCAGATCTACTAATCTACTGTATTCTAAGAATTGAATGAATTATTCCCTGGAAATTTCTATGATAATTTCAGACTGCCAGGTATCTAGCTTTTTGAAAACATGTCCCGGTTGACGGGTAAAAACAAATAGAAGAATGAGGATGCTTTTTAACACAAAGAGTTACACTTAGATATTTACTATTCAAGTTGCTTCATTGAGTATCCTCTTTATCCAAAGGCATATTGTTAGCCTCATCTTTCAAGTTCTGCTTACGGCGATTCTTTGATTGTTCAATATCCGCATTGTTCGTCTCAGCATCATGATTTGTTTTTTGTCTGTGTTTTCATAGTTTGAACTCATGAATGGCTGTCCTTTGTTATCTGCGTGAGAATGAGCATGAACTTTGCCTATCCGGCAGACTTTCAACCAGTATAATTCTTGGGCCAACCCATTCCGAAAATGATCATCATCTTCTTAGAGTCTTTCCCAAACTTTCTTCATAAAACACAACATTCTGTATATCACATTGTTTTTCACGAGGAGCAAAAGTTGTCGCATTCTCATCCCCAGTTTCCTCGCACTACACTAGGAACACCTGGGACCATGACCCCCCATTTGGTGACCAAATATGATGACGACCATGAACGGCATGCATTTTTTGACTCGGGCTTTCCTACAGAAACCCAAGTAATTAAATTGAATTTCTGTTGTAATATCAGGTTTAAAGGACTTGGAAGCAAGATACAATGTTGTTAGCATTCTCTCATTGGTAGGTAGCTATACAGTAACTGGGACTTAAAACTCTTGGTCATTTCACTGTTTTTCTGTTCCATCCATCAAGGACTTCCTTATACGTAATCCACCTATTCATCTGTCTGTCCATCCTCCATCCACCCCTAATGATCATTCTACCCATCCATTCATTTACCAGCTTGCATTCTGTAAGGTATTTGCACTTGATAAATAAAATATTTGGTTTTGTTTCAGTATCTAAGAGTTGTTCTGTGGCTAATTGGACAAGGATTGTTGCCTGAACAGTCAGGTAAAGATGTTCACAGATACAGTTGAACCTCTCCCTACCTCTCTCTAATACGGACACCTCTATTATGCACAGTTTCCTATGACCTGACAAAAGTCTCACTCCCCAGCTATTTTCTTCCAATTTTGGCAATGAATTTATGAATAAACTGAAGGTTTGTTTTTCTTTCTTTCTTTTTTTAGAGGGCTCAATGGCAGCAGCTAAAAGGTGTGATCAGTTTGTACTAGAGTGGAATCCCAATTTCTCGAACTTCCTAGGGAGGCAAAAATTGATTCAGAAAATCAAGATTTCACTAATGATTGCAGTGCAAGATATCAAAAAGGGAAATGACTTTTGTTTTGTCTGAGTTATGGAGCTGCATGTGAGAAATCGAGGGTTCAAGAAGTCAGAATTCCACTGTTTTAAAAATTAAAGTACTGTTTAATTTTATGTCATGGTGTAAAAAGCATATTTGTCTTACTGAAGACAGAGCAGTTAGTATTTGACAATGCCATAGTGGAAATATATACACTGTACTTGACTAGCTACAGACTGAACCAAAATATTAAACTGAGAGCAACTTGAAAAGTCTTCAACAAGTTAGTAAACTTTAGTCATTTGCCCAATACAGTTTTGAGTGCATAGGAATTATTTTTCATTGTTGTGTAGCTCAAGAGTGATTTTCTGAGAGTGTTGAGAATTGGAAGACAGTCACGAAAAATCGATTTTTCTTTTTTTTCCCCCAAAACATACCTTTGGGTGAACTTATTCAAGGAAAAATAGTTTAAAGTTCCAACGATTTATTTTACAGCCAAAATTTAAGAAAGTTCGAACTTTGCATATAATGGCGGTTTTCACGGCTTAAAATGTTCAGGATTTCATGCTTCTTTACGAAAACAGCGGGGGCGTAAAAACAATCCTATGAAAACAAAACTTGGCATAAATATTACTTCATTCTTCTACTTTAAAATCGTGTAATAAGTTTCTTGAAGTTTTGTTTGTAGCTTTTTAATGAAGGGTATTTGTACAGACGCCATTTGTGTCTCTTGGCAAGGAACAAATAAAGGCCAACTTTGACTAGTATAAATGGCCTCTGGTATATATCATTTGGTCAAAATATCTACATTTTAGGAAACCTTGGTTATTGTTTTTTTCACCCAAAAAGTTATAGCTCTGGGAATTAAAATGTTCTCCGTCAGTAAAATAAAATGTTACAGCATGTAAGCGAGTTCAATTTTATGCAAATCACAAGGTTATTCTTTGGAAGTCAACGGTTTAAAACAGGAAACAACAATTCACCGTTACTTACGTTCCTTCTACTGCTATAGAAACGATTTTAACTTCCCAGTGTCCTTGTGAGCTGTTGTGTGAAATATTTCCAGTAAAACAGCGAGCATAAACGGCCATAAAATTCGACAAGGTCGACAATGTTTATATTGGAGATGAGACACTGAGTGGCACACACAGTCTTGGCTGTTTTCATCGTCTTGCTCAGTCGAGAGTCCTTAAAAAATATGATAGAATATACGTTTCAAACCGTAGTAAATTAGTTTCTCATATCCATATGCCTCATGTCGGCTCATGAGTAAGTAAATCAGTCCCCGTACACTGAATAAACACCTCGAATGACTTCTGAGGTCAGGAGGTCACCTGATATGTCGTTATGTTACTTTCCCCCGGTTTCACATTACACACATAACGCCGTATTGAACATCACGGCATTTAGTTGAATTACGGTATTCAAAATCTCTTTAAAGACATTTCAATTTAAAAAGAAAATTGAAAAAGCAACATTTTGACATAATTGTTAGCTTCCAAGATATCGTTCATAGATGCAGGATACCCTGACATAATTTCAACACTGGATTGATCTCTTTGATGTCGACGTGATTCATAGTTTTGCGCTTAGTAACATTTGGCACACATCTAAACGTGCGCAAAGATAAATACTCAAAAATAAGAAACCGTTTATTTGCAGGAAAAGTTGGACCGCCGGAGATAAAAATGTTTTAAATTCTGCATATTATTTATTCAAGTAACGCAAGCTGCCTACTTTCAGTAACGCTTCATGTCGCTTAGCAAAAGTGACAAACTTACTCTATGTAAATAAAGGCTTAGTTACATTTGTTTCATTCTTTTATTTTTCTAATCTGAAATTTCTGTTGTATAGGCTTAAGATTTTCTAACCAAATTTACCGTTCAATTTCCTATCCCGGCCATATTTGAAGACATTCCTTCTCATTTGATTGCTGTAAAACTTTACGATCACATATCTTAAGGAAGTTCAATATTTGCCTGTGTCGTTGAAGGCGTCAAAAGTGTCAGACATTTATTATTTACTTGTTGACGTTGTACTCTTAATAGTTTTAAGATGCGCTTGTTAATACAAATCAAATATGTTCACTTCCTTATAAAGTTATTGCGATATCTGTCAAGAGCAGCATGACATCTTGTGTGAAAAATTAAACAAACATTTAATACATGATCCTCAGTTACAGCAGCACAGAGTTCATCTGTTTTAATCCTAATATGGCCTTTTTTAAGTATGTCCAGGTAGATTCTTTTACGGTGAACAGGCTTGGGTGGCACCTCTAATTCCCTTTTTCCTTTCCTAATTTCTCTTCTCCAATATATGCCTGCTCGCAGGCTAGTGCCTCTCAATACAAATGCAGATTGCATTCTACTTTCGGGAGTATTAGCCATCATGACTTTTGAAATTACTTTTCTTGGGAGTGGGGTGGGGTGGATTAGCGCTACTTCTAAAACCTAATCATAACAGCAAAATTGAGCGTCATAAGTGACTGAAATGACTAAAACACAGAAACACAGGCTGTGCCATTTTAGTAAGCAAAGGCTGGTGATATATGAACAGCGAGAGCAAAGCTTATTTTTTTCGCGTGAGATTCACGTTTTCAGCTCGTTCCTTTCGTGCCTCTAAATCACGCATTCCCTGCCAAGGGCGTTATTTAACTCCACTTATAGTCCGTGTAACTGACTATGTCTGGAGATCTGACCCGGATAGTCGCTGCTTTAAAAACTAAGGGCGGTGGTACTATCCAATAAGATCATTTGCCTCCTTTGACTCATATTCGATATTTTTAACTATAAACCCCTGTAGATCATGCTGAATTTTCAAAATCAGGTCGTTTTCTACACGTTTTATCCCTGAAATGAACTCGGTGACCCGCATTTTTTTTTTTTGCATTTCTGACACAAGTAACGTATTATCTGACTGCTGTAAAATTTAAGAAAAAATCTATCCCCCGAAAATTTTCAGGCGAATGTTCTTAAACACGGCGTTGCGCGTGTAATGTGAAACCGGGGAAAAGTAACATAACGACAGATCAGGTGGCCTCCTGACCTCCTGACCTCAGAGGGTATTCGAGGTGTTAGTTCAGTGTACGGGGACTGATTTATTTACTCATGAGTCGACATGAGGCATGTGGATATGGGAAACTAATTTACTACGGTTTGAAACGTATATTCTATCATATTTTTAAAGGACTCTCGACTGAGCAAGACGATGAAAACAGCCAAGACTGTGTGTGCCACTCAGTGTCTCATCTCAAATATAAACATTGTCGACCTTGTCGAATTTTATGGCCATTTACGCTCGCTGTTTTACTGGAAATATTTTACACAACAGCTCACAAGGACACTGGGAAGTCAAAATCGTTTCTATAGCAGTAGAAGGAACGTAAGTAACAGTGAATTGTTGTTTCCTGTTTTAAACCGTTGACTTCCAAAGAATAACCTTGTGATTTGCATAAAATTGAACTCGCTTACATGCCGTAACAATTTATTTTACTGACGGAGGACATTTTAATTCCCAGAGCTATAACTTTTCGGGTGAAAAAAACAATAACCAAGGTTTCCTAAAATGTAGATATTTTGACCAAATGATATATACCAGAGGCCATTTATACTAGTCAAAGTTGGCCTTTATTTGTTCCTTGCCAAGAGACACAAATGGCGTCTGTACAAATACCCTTCGTTAAAAAGCTACAAACAAAACTTCAAGAAACTTATTACACGATTGTAAAGTAGAAGAATGAAATAATATTTATGCCAAGTTTTGTTTTTGTAGGATTGGTTTTACGCCCCTCGCTGTTTTCGTAAAGAAGCGTGAAATTCTGAACATTTTAAGCCGCGAAAACCGCCATTATATGCAAAGTTCGAACTTTCTTAAATTTTGACCGTAAAATAAATCATTGGAACTTTAAACTATTTTTCCTTGAATAACTTCACCCAAAGGTATGTTTTGGCGAAATAAAAGAAAAATCGATTTTTCGTGACTGTCTTCTGATTCTCGACACTCTCAGAAAATCACTCTTAATGGCTGGACACTAAAGATTGGCAAGGCATGCATAGATTTAAATATATCCACAGTGGCATAAATATTACAGCCATTACCACTGCATCAAAGCATTGGTATTTTCGACTGCCGCATACACTTGCAAAAACAGTTGTTGATTATTTTATTCAACAACCACATGAGCCAGTGTCTGTACAGCTAGTGTCCAATGTATGTAGCCTCTTTATACCTCAGTGAAGAAATAATTATTTAGTGCTAGAGGAAAACTGTGGATAAACATCTTTTGAAAAAACTGATGATGTACCTTCTTTCAGAGGACATTGTTACCCAGCTTTGACTCTCAGTAATGCTTGTGAAAGTAGACGCAAGGACTTGGAAAATCTCTGCAGAAAGTATGTACATGTATCAGTAATCTTTTGGATCCCTCTGTACAGTGAATTATGGAAGAGTTGATATTTTTGTGGTTTTCATTTTAACTTTCCTTGTCATCTAGTTATCAAGAATGGGAAATATACTTGCCTTGACTGTTTTATGTACATTGTGATTAACTAAGCATCGTTGTCCCAAGCTTCTAGCCCACAATGTATGACTTAAAAAAAAACTAAGATTAGCTTGGTGAACCCTGTCCACTTCTCTGACTGCCAACAGTGCAATACTGTTCAGTGTAAGCAATCTTTATTGTTAACCCATTTAGTACATTATTGTGACTGCTATGTCTGTTTCTGGCATGTGGATTACACTACAGGAGTGCTGTACATAAACTGTATTTAAAAACTATTCAGTGCTTGAGTCTATCTGATTAGCTGTGTTTTTTCTTTAGTGATCCAGGCTCCATTGGCTTGATGGTAGACAAACTTATTAGTCAGTTTGGTCAGCAAGCAGTAAACCAGTGGATTGCTAAGGGAGGTAGTGAACAGTACCCACCCAGCACTCTACATGTATGTTCTAAGAATTTAACTTGACAATAGTCTAAATAAAAGAAAATATGTCCGCTAATGAAATCATTGGTATAATGATGATTTTAAACTAAATGACATGTACATTCTATTGCAAGAAAATTGCAGCATCACCACACTGCAAGAATTTAATTCCCTAAGGGAATTCAATTTAAAAGTCTAATTGCAGCAAAGTCCAGTTGCAGGCCATCTACATGTATGTTGCCAGTACTCAATGCATTGGGTCACTTGTTTGTACAGTTTTCATGTTTGTGACTGTTTAAATCGTGTGCAAGTCAAAAAGTGCTTTATCAGTAGTGAAAATGACAATATTTGTTCCATGTTTCTGTAAACTGTCTTGTTACTAACTATGCATAAATTTGTATGTTGTTGTGCAATATTACCCTTAATACAATTTGGTAATAAGGGTAAAATTGAACCTCTGTATCACTTGTATATACACAAGCTGTTGGCAAATGCTTTGTTGGCTACTTTGAATTCTTTTGAACTTGACACTTGTCTCCATACCTTTTTAAACATAGGGAACAAAAATTTATGATCATAAAGTGATTATAACAGTCCCTGTTAATCATTGTTCAGAGATGTCTATGATGAAAGTGAAACAAGGAAAGTTTTGGGGGCAGAATTCCAAAGGCCACACAAGATTCTTCCACCTTGACATTGCATGCCTTGTTTAATTACGTAACATATTCTGGAAGCAAGTTACCCTTTCCAAATGGCCCACAAGACTTCTGAAATACAACCTTAGGAATTAAAATGAAACTAAGTTTCAGTCATTAAGTACTGGGATACCTTTTGTAATAAAGACACGGCCAATGAGCACTTTTATGTAAGTGTCAAGGTACGTGTATTTACCATTTACTTTGGTTTTGCATTCCTATGCCGAGGGATTGGTTTAAAAAACTCATGCCACTTTGCCGCTTTGGCGCTTTGTGGCATTAGCAATACCTTCCCTTGTAGCTTGCCTTAATTATAAACTATAGTACCATACGTCACTTTCACTTGACTATTGATTGGAAAAATAAATATACTTTTGAACCTTGGTGTTGCTATTTTGGGGTTTGGTTGGGAGTGGGCTCACTACTTTTGGGGGAGGGGAGTCACTACGTTTTGGGGGATCACTACCTTCGGGATTTACTAGCGGCCAAAATTTATTGACGTCACTTTTGGGGGTCGCTAATTTTGGTTGGTTGTTACTTTCAGAAGTTTATGGTAGTGATGGAAGCTGAGAAAAATATGAGAAACCCAATGAATGCTATAATTAATGCTTATGATATTGTAACGCGCGCAAACAACAACAAGTTCCACTCAGAGTCCAACAGCCAACGTTTTAATTACTTGACTCTTAACGTTCAGCTTACTTGTACACAGCAAGTCGACTCACGCACACAGGCCGCTACATAATGTGTCTCTTATATACCTGTATTACAAGTACATTGTGCATTCAGTTCTCGCCATGTAACTGTCTCTTAGTCCTAGAACTTGTGTGAGCATACGTTCAAATACAACCGTTATATATCTTAACACGTGCACCTTAGCTCGTTCCATCACTATATGTATTTCATTACAATAAATTGTATTTAAAATTGTTGCTTTAGGGAAGGAACATCTGACAGATATTAATTATTTAGACCTTTTTTTCAGGGTATGTGCAGTCTGTATTTATTGGAAAATGTTCATCATACGTGGAAGCATTGTGTTGTATCCTTTGCCAAACAAGCTAAGGAAATCTATTGAGAGATCAGTTATCAGATTGTTATCAGTGTTGGACTCACCCAAGGTACATGTTTGTATGTAGGCCTTAAATCTGGCCCAGAATATAAAAGATGTGGTTGGAATTCAAAATGTTTTAATGGACTGGTTGAGTAAGCCCTACCAAACACAGATGCAACCTTACAGAAACCTGTCTGCATTAATCAAATTCCCCCTTTATGATGAGTCTGTCCATGTGCACACAATATATAGCACTGTAGAATGTTCCCTTGACAAAGATGACACAGGTATTCTATTTGTTGCTTGATTTGTGCCTTCTGGACACTGAACTTCAAACAAATGAGGTATTTTTGTGTCTGTCTTTGAGAGTTTTGAAAATTTGACATTAACTGGTTAACTTTAAGAACAAGAAATGAAAGTTATTCCACATCTAGAATGAATGCAGCCCTGGAACTTATAGCAATAGGATTTTTTAGTTGCCCAAAAGAACTTTGTGCTGGCTTTTTTTTGTTATGGAACATAATGGAATGACATTGGATGTTTAGACAGGCACTCATGTTACTTATTACTGCAGGACTCACAGGATCATTTAAAATATAATAATAGTTATTTGCACCAGAAAAATTTTGATTTGGGTTTATTATCCAGAATTTACTGTTATATTTCTTGGTTATTTACTGTTATATTTCTTTTCTCTTTTTAATTAATGTAATTTCTGTAAATACTGTTAAAGTTATAATTTTTGTAAATAGTGCAAAACAATAAAAATCTGAAAATCTATCCAAAAACATTTAAATCATCCTCATCCAATAACAGGGTTGTGTTTCTCTTAATTAAGGTGATTCCGTAGTAAAAGAACCTGCCATAGATTTCCGATGAAACTTGGTATGCTGTTGTTACAGGACAAGGAGATATTAAAAACGTAGTAAAAAGAGGGGGTTACTGTGCTTGTTTTCACACCACAATGCTGACAAATACTTTTATTTAGGTGACTTTTGGTAATCTCCGTGCGCAACAAATAAGCTCGATTATTTTTCAATGCAGCGTGTTACATCACACAGAGTTTGACTTTCTTTGATTGTTTATTCTACGTCCCGGAAAAAATGTCTTCAAATACCCTGCATTTTTTAATCCTTTAAAGAACACATAATTTGGACATGCGCTGTTGGGCCCGTTATGTCTCCCTCTGTAGTATTTATTTGATTTGATTTGCCAAAAAAGTGGCCATAGATTTCTGCTAATTTTTTTCTCAGTTATTGGGGATATTTTTTCTCATTGAAATTATGAAATAAAAAGTAGGGGTCACCAAGCGCATTTAAGAGAAAGGAGCATTTATTTCGCTATGGAGCTTAGTTTGAGGGAAATCTCTTACGTTTTGTACGTGCATGTGCTCATGTGCACATGCTAATGACGCGAAAAGTGTTCACAGTAGGGATGCGCAATGCAATACTAAGGAATCACCTTAAGTTATGTTAAAACATCAATAAGATGATTTGGGCACTGGCACATTTAATTTTCTTCAAAGCTAGCATTTTGTTTCTTTATGTGTGCTTAGGTGGCAACAAAATTTGCTAAGGCATTCAGCATATCAGAGGACTTAATCAAACTCATTCAAGGATTCTGGATGCTTGACCACCAGCATTTTGAGGTAGAGCTGAGCCTTATCCTGGTTTATTGTAAGAAGAACACAAATGTTTTTTGGCTAAATTATGGCAAATACATTTTTCTCATTTATTCAATGCCTTTTCGTTAGGTTTTTGTCCTGCTCTAGAGTAAAATCTTACGTGTATAATTTTGGATTTTTTATGAGGCTATGTACAACTGTATGCTATTTCCCATGTAAATTGTAGAATAAGCTGATGGCAGTTTCCATAAAATAAATTGTAACAGATGAAATATCACATCAAGCCGTGCTGTACTTGAATGGTACATTTGTGACCTTGGTAAATGAAAAATAGTGTTGTTTCATAGGCTGCATTGACATATTTAGTGGATCCTGTTGTAAAAACTGAACTTGGCCCTTGGCAGAGAAGTTTTGTCATCAAGACGTTGCTTGCCCAAGGTACTTGCATCTTGAAGTTAATCAATTTAAGTACTTGTACGTTATAGAAATTACCTTATATTCAATTCTCCAAAGTATTAATAATTGTTTTCTAGGTGAAACACAGAAAGCTTTGTACTTGATGAAGGTCATGTGTCCCACTGTGCAGAGCTTCAGTGATGTTAAGTTGTTTATCACTGTATTGTTGGCCAGCGGGTAAGATATCAGTTTACACATATTTCCTGGATTACCTAATGGCTTCCACTTTTAACAGCCTCCATCTAAATATGTAATTTTATCTTACATTGTAAAGCGCTTTAGAATATTTTATGATTTTAGCACTATGTAAATCTATTATTATTATTATTATTATTGTTATTATTATTATTATTATTATTATCACTATTATTATTATATTTATTATAAGGTCTGGATAACAGCAGACAGGTAAAGATTTTAAGGAAAACGACCAATTTTTTAAGTTTACAAGACATGTTTTGACAGAACTTCTGTCATCTTTAGTTGAATGATTACAAAGCAAGTTGAATAATGAGTAGACAAAAATGCTAATTAAGACAAATAGTAACAAAAGAACGTGAAAAGGTGTAAATTAAAAGGATAATTTTAGATTTACATGGTGTAGTTGCTGATTGAGACAAGGTAGTTCTTTTTGAATATGGATAGCCTCCTTTATCTTGAGTTGAAAGCTGGTAGTGGCATGATCTAAAATATAAAAGCAGTCTGTTGAACACAATGAGCGACAACGTTCAGAATTCTGAAGATGTTTGAAAATGTGAGAGGCCTTATCAACGGCTAAGTGCTCACATACGCGTGTGGAAAAATGTCGGGTGGTTTCACCGACATAACAGGCATTACAGCCCGCACATGTAAACTTATAAACCACATGTGAACGAAGCCCGCCGGGGATAGGGTCTTTCACACCAAAAAGGTTACCCATCTTAAAGGAAGAAAAAACTAATTTGATGTCTAAATCATTACAATAGTGCTTGATTAAGTGTCAAATCTTCTTCTGAGTGATGACAGAAAAATGGCCTATGTACGGCAGCTTAAAGTAAAACGTGGGCGAGGTGGTAAGGGGGTAGCCACAGGGACAATGATTGCTATGGGTACCAGTGATGTAACGGTTAACCACTTTTTCAATTAAATGGGCAGGGAAAAGGTTCTTTTTGAGAATTTCAGTAAGCTTGGTTATGTCCTCGTGTAACCCCAACCAAGTTTTGTTTATCTTGTAGGCCCTGTCAACAAGAGTCCTAATGAGACCTATTTTGTATGAGTACGAGGTGAAGCTAAAATAATTAGTTAATAACCCAGTAAAGGTTTTGTTATGGTAAACCCTAGTTAGGAAAGAATTAGTGTCACTATTATCAATAAGAACATCTAGAAAGGGTAATTTGCGATTAAGTTCTTTTTCCATGGTAAACCTTATGTTGGGGTGCCTTGAGTTAATGTAGTCAAAAAATATAACAGCATCGTGCTCCGAGTGAAATAAACAAAAAGTGTCGTCAACATACCTACGATAAAATAAAATTTTAGAGCATTGAAAATTTTCCAACCATAGTTTTTCATGATGTCCCATAAAAAGATTGGCTAATAAGGGAGCAAGGGGAGACCCCATGGCCACACCGTCAATTTGGTCATAGAAAGAACTGT
The DNA here is from genome assembly GCF_964199315.1 of Orbicella franksi. Lineage (NCBI taxonomy): Eukaryota > Metazoa > Cnidaria > Anthozoa > Scleractinia > Merulinidae > Orbicella > Orbicella franksi. The sequence continues at coordinate 20,359,672 of NC_138147.1, forward strand.
TAAATAAGAAATGGGTCTGGGCAGTGGCTACAGTGAAAAGGCTTCTAAGTTCAGGTTTACTTAACTTAAGGTCAGGATTGCCCTCGGAAATGTAACTGACCGCCAGGTCAATACATTCCTCAAGAGGTATGTTAGTGAAGAGACTTTCCACATTGAAGGAAACCATAAATTTACCAAACATAGATAAAGATTGAATGTCCTGTACAAAAGTAAAAGTGTCTGTAGCACAGTGTTCAGTTGGGATGTGCGGCGCCAAAAGATTGCCTAGATATTTGGCCAGGTTGTAATTGTAGGTTCCAATAGAAGACACAATGGGGCAAAATGGCGGAGTTGAGTTAGGTCCAAAATCCTTGTGCATTTTGGGGAGGCCATAAATTCTTGCTGGTTGATAGCCTTTGGGATAGATGTTTTCGTACACTTCGTTGGCAAGGTGACCATCTTTCTTCAACTTTCGGAGAAGTCGCAGCAGTCTACCTTCTCTCAGTAAGACGTGTTACATGTGAGATTTTTGAGTTTCTGGTGTGTCTTGATAAATTGAGCGGTTGCTTTCATAACTTGGTGATGTAATGTGCGTTTGAGAATGTAGAAATCTACACTGTTCAGGATACTTTGAACACGATTACTTAGCTGGTCTCTTGTGTGGATCCATTTCCGATGTTCCCTTGAACGTTTAGCGATGGCACTTCTCAAAAGGTGTTTTCGGATGGTAATAGTGTCGTGTTGATTGGTGTTAGGAAGATTGAAGCTGAGAAACTTGGGAAAAACATTGAAGGACAGACAGTTGCATAGGAAGTTTAAATCCAACTCGGCTTTGCAAGACTTGATCGAGATCTTCTCAAATTTTCGTAGATCAGCAATGTTGATGTGATCATACTTTTCTGCTATGTCGTTAATGATGTTTCCAAAAGGTCTAGATAACAGCAGACATGTAAAGATTTTAAGGAAAACGAAATGTAACACGTCTGTTCCTTTTAGCTCCAATCAGACTGTCACTAACATTTCCTCTCATAGTCTCACGTCAGAACAACTCGACATTCTCAAATTTGGATTAACACATTCCATCCATCCACCAAAAATAAATGAGTCAGATGTCTTCACATGCTTTGAGCTTATCAATCACACCATGGCAAAGAACTTGAGGGACACCAAGCAAGCAAGAAAACTTGTTGCAGACCTTTCTCATTTAGCCCATTCTTATGTCTCTTCATACCATCCAACGACTGCTGACCTCAAGAAACTCAGAGTTCTTAAGGAGCTAAAGAAGAACAAAAACATTGTCATTTTAAAACCAGACAAAGGGAATGGTGTGGTCGTCTTGGACTGAACAGATTATGACCAAGGTATCTTTAAAATCATCAATGACACTTACAAATTCCGGCCCATCAAGGAAGATCCAACTTTACTGCGAGAAGGTAGACTGCAGCGACTTCTCCGAAAGTTGAAGAAAGATGGTCACCTTGCCAACGAAGTGTACGAAAACATCTATCCCAAAGGCTCTCAACCAGCAAGAATTTATGGCCTCCCCAAAATGCACAAGGATTTTGGACCTAACTCAACTCCGCCATTTTGCCCCATCGTGTCTTCTATTGGAACCTACAATTATAACCTGGCGAAATATCTAGGCAATCTTTTGGCGCCGCACATCCCAACTGAACACTGTGCTACAGACACTTTTACTTTTGTACAGGACATTCAATCTTTATCTATGTTTGGTAAATTTATGGTTTCCTTCAATGTGGAAAGTCTCTTTACTAACATACCTCTTGAGGAATGTATTGACCTGGCAGTCAATTACATTTCCGAGGGCAATCCTGACCTTAAGTTAAGTAAACCTGAACTTAGAAGCCTTTTCACTGTAGCCACTGCCCAGACCCATTTCTTATTTAACGGTTCTTTCTATGACCAAATTGACGGTGTGGCCATGGGGTCTCCCCTTGCTCCCTTATTAGCCAATCTTTTTATGGGACATCATGAAAAACTATGGTTGGAAAATTTTCAATGCTCTAAAATTTTATTTTATCGTAGGTATGTTGACGACACTTTTTGTTTATTTCACTCGGAGCACGATGCTGTTATATTTTTTGACTACATTAACTCGAGGCACCCCAACATAAGGTTTACCATGGAAAAAGAACTTAATCGCAAATTACCCTTTCTAGATATTCTTATTGATAATAGTGACACTAATTCTTTCCTAACTAGGGTTTACCATAACAAAACCTTTACTGGGTTATTAACTAACTATTTTAGCTTCACCTCGTACTCATACAAAGTAGGTCTCATTAGGACTCTTGTTGACAGGGCCTACAAGATAAACAAAACTTGGTTGGGGTTACACGAGGACATAACCAAGCTTACTGAAATTCTCAAAAAGAACCTTTTCCCTGCCCATTTAATTGAAAAAGTGGTTAACCGTTACATCACTGGTACCCATAGCAATCATTGTCCCTGTGGCTACCCCCTTACCACCTCGCCCACGTTTTACTTTAAGCTGCCGTACATAGGCCATTTTTCTGTCATCACTCAGAAGAAGATTTGACACTTAATCAAGCGCTATTGTAATGATTTAGACATCAAATTAGTTTTTTCTTCCTTTAAGATGGGTAACCTTTTTGGTGTGAAAGACCCTATCCCCGGCGGGCTTCGTTCACATGTGGTTTATAAGTTTACATGTGCGGGCTGTAATGCCTGTTATGTCGGCGAAACCACCCGACATTTTTCCACACGCGTACATGAGCACTTAGCCGTTGATAAGGCCTCTCACATTTTCAAACATCTTCAGAATTCTGAACGTTGTCGCTCATTGTGTTCAACAGACTGCTTTTATATTTTAGATCATGCCACTACCAGCTTTCAACTCAAGATAAAGGAGGCTATCCATATTCAAAAAGAACTACCTTGCCTCAATCAGCAACTACACCATGTAAATCTAAAATTATCCTTTTAATTTACACCTTTTCACGTTCTTTTGTTACTATTTGTCTTAATTAGCATTTTTGTCTACTTATTATTCAACTTGCTTTGTAATCATTCAACTGAAGATGACAGAAATTCTGTCGAAACATGTCTTGTAAACTTAAAAAACTGGTCGTTTTCCTTAAAATATTTTTATTATAAATAAAAAATAGCCAGTCAATGGCATGGACAGTGCCACAACATAATAAATATTATGAGTCACAAGCTGTGGAACAGGTACTCCTCATACTGAAATGTCAGTACAAATGGTAAGAAAGAATTCACAAGCCCAAGACTCCATTGAGAATGGAAAAATAAAACTTCAAACACTTATAATCAGATATGTCAGAATATATTGGATGATTGATCAATTGAGAAATTTGATCATCATTTCTGATAAGCAATTAAGAATTCTTAATTGTTTCCAGAGCACAAATAAAGATTGTTATTTTTGTTTTGAACACTACATGGTGATATTTTCAATCACCGAACCAATCAATCAATCAATTTTCCTGTTTTGTTTTTCAGTAATGTCACAGAAGCCTTCAATTTTCAGGTAAAAGATATCACTACTGAAATGTTGTGCAATAGAATTTATTAAGTAAAGTGACCATTGATTCTTGGCTTATCTAAATCTCTAGAAAAATCATCACAATCAGATCAGAACCAAAGAACTGCTGTATCATTTTTTCAGTGGCTGCCAACAGAGTGAGTGAATTAAGCACAGTTTCTGTGCTATTTTTCTGCTACTTAATGGTCATGTTAGCTTTGATTAAGTTTAAATGTATATCTGTCACTCTATTCAAATTGGTGCTACTCTATCAACATCCACTGAAACTGCTGCTTTTAAAGGTGTATCACATCATATGAGACAATTTGCACATGGATTGGAGAACATCCTTGTTAAAAACTTTTATAGAGAGAATCCATAGAGTACTTAAGTGCAAAGAAAAATATACTAGCTTCAGACTACACTTACACAGTTGCTTATTTAAAACAATTTTGGGGGCCATCACACATAATAATAATTATTTATTTGTTCACTCTGATTTATCTCTTTTATTTTAACAGCCAAAAACATGAGCAAGCTTTTGCAGCTGTCCTTGGACTCTGTTGAAGAGGTTGGATGAAATTTGCATTAACTACATGAATTACTGTCTTTTGAAATAGTAGTGAATGCACGTGAATGCCCAAATGTTACTAGTATATCACCATGCAAGGATGTTTAAAATCACAAAAGATGTGCAAGAAGAGGGACAAGGCATCGCCAGTTGAAATAGAGGAATTCTGAATGTACTTGTAGTAGCTTACTTCAAAATCTGGGGAGTCCCATTTAAAAGAATTGTCAAACACCAATAGCATTGAATACAGTTGAACCTGTGATCAAACTCAGTCAACGCAACTCCTTTTTTCCTCCCACGTTAATGTACAAGCTTGATAATGCCTGGCAGGTACTTACTTGTTTTGATTTATCCTGCATACACATTTTTGCAAAACCCCATAATCTAGGTATTAATTATAGAGGTTATATTTTGAATTAAGTCCTTGAAAAATAAAATGATAATTACACAAAGAAGATACAAAATAGATAAAATGAAATAATTAAATAATTCGTGTAGCCTCCTAGACTGAAACAACAAATGAAAAAAAAAAGAAATCGCTGAGCATATCTTGTTTGACTGTGCGGTTTCCCTGGTTGGATAGGCAAATAAGTAGCTAAGTAAATAAAAAAATAATCTTTAATAATATGAAAGATATCCAACTGTGTAGGTTTAGATTTTGTCATAATTATATGTTTAACTTTGTAAGTCTTGGTTTTGTCAGGAATTCTTGGTAAACTTTCTTCAAGAAGAAACCTTCCCATATTCCAAAGAACTACTTGTGATGCACTACCTTCAAAAAGGACGTTATGTAGAAGGAATCAGGTTAAATGAACTCCTTAAAAAGGATAAAAAGGTATGTATTAAATGAATGTTGTTTTGCACAACAACAACTTCCTTTAATTGTAGGTGTTTTTTGCCTCCTTGGTTTCTTTATATGAATGATTATATTATTAACAAGGCTGGGAAGAATTCTAAACAGGCTTTTACAAGAATAATATTATGTAAGTGACCAGTACTTTCAGTAATTATGAAGTTTTTAAAACGCAACTGAAAATATCTAAAATCAAGCCAGAATTGCTCCTTTCACTCATCCATTGACTGCATGGTGCTGGTACCAGTTTTCCAAGCCTTGCTTGTTGTGCATTCCTAAAAGAAATCTATATATTTTCCTCAAAGTAAAAGGAAATCATAGTTTTTAATCTTCAAATGGGAGCTTTTGGTTGTACCTATTATTGTATGGGAAAAATGCTAGAAATAGCCATGTATGGTGT